>NC_056746.1:751523915-751558915 GCF_019279795.1 Protopterus annectens | reverse complement strand
AATACACACTCTGTCAACAATCATCATAAGTACACAGACCTCACTACTGTACAGACTATGACAGAATGTCCAGGTTTTGTCCTCAAATATAAGGCCTACTATACATAACATGTCTAGCAGTCTGATATCTCACTGGCTTGTTATCAGGTATGATGTCAGTAAATAATGATATACTGTACATATGCACCTCTTACTGCATGGCATATGGACAAATGGTGACAGACTTGGGAGACAGAGGCATAAACACAGGGCCACTATTGACATATTGCTGTGATAAACTGAGAAAATTTCTGGTGTAACAGGGTTTGTTGTTACAAATCTCTTCTGAGGGATATGAAGTCAGTAACTCACATGGAGGTCACCATGTTCTGACTGCAATCATCAGGGTATGCTGCTGCATTTCTAAAGACAGGAAATATGTGAGTAACACACCACATGTAAGACTCCAAACTCTGGCCAGTCTGCAGATAGCCCTAGAGGTGAGAGTTTCCTCAACCACATAACACTGTCATGCCATACTTTAAATCATGTAGATCATCCATATCCACACAAACCCTGTTAAACCAACATTACTTTAAATGTAGAACAGCAATACTTACATTATGTCCCCATGTCTGGAACATGCCCCTCCTGTTTATTGGCCTGTCTCCACAGTGTATGTTGTAAGAGGTATTTCCATCTACCCTATGTGATGCTGTTTGGCAGACAGCCACATGAAGTCCTGCTCACATTGAAGGAAAAGGGCCAACACCCACATGAAGTGCTTAGTTATAGGAGTGTGTTTCCATGCAACTGGCTATAGGAATGATACCACAGCTGTTCCACATGCAATTAGCAAGTGGGGGACTGCAATTCATGCACAGGCCACCAGCTGATCATGAGCATTACTTAAAAAACTCAAGCTGCTGCCTATGCAAAATAGATGTACTTTACCACATCGACCAGAGAGGGGGGTGGGGGAGAGACAGAGATAAAATAAGAAAGGAAGAGAGTAAGAGAGTAAGAGCCAAACATGTTTGTGTATGACCATGGGTGGAGAGTGGTATCTTGGTATTATAACGGTTGCTTATATTGTTTACTAATCCATACTGTCACATAGTGATTACACATGGCTGTACACATTTATGGCTGAGGATTGTCTACAACAACCTCTGCAGTGTTTGAAAACTGTTGAACTTGTAATGTGGACATTGGGACATATAGGTCTTCAATATAATGATGTAGCAAAACCCACACTGCAATGGATCCTATCATTACACAATCACCCCAACACTCACACAGGATACTGACACACACACACATACACACACACATGTGCGTGCGTGAGCACACGCACACACACACACACACACACACACACACATACACATACACACACACACACTTACCAGTACTGAGTTTCAAACCCCTACCTGACTATGTATTGCTATTACATTGTTACACAGTTATTGCAGGCACCATGGAGCTTACATGTTGGAGAACTGTCCAAAGGTATCTTTGAACATGAGTCACATCAGCAACAGTGCAAAAGGAGGGGTAAGGGAAGTGTAGTAAGCATGAATGTCCACAAAAGCAGGTGTCAACAAAGACACACACACACACACACACACACACACACACACTCTCTCTCTCAGAGAAACACACACACTATCATAGTTGGCAGGATCAGGATTAGAACTCCTACCTAACTAATTTGCTACACTACAGTATTAAACAGTTATCGCAAGCACCGCAAAGCTTATATGGCTGAAACATGGCCAAAGGGTTATTTCAAGGTGACTGACATCAGCAGGCTTGCTAAAGTAGGGCAATGGGAGGTGTAGTGACTGTGAATGGCCTCAAAATCATTCATCTCCACACACAGGGTTTGTTGCTGTATCTGGGATTAGAGCTCCTACCTAACTAGTATGTTATACTATAGTATTATGCAGTTATCGCAAGCACCATGGAGCTTATGGGGCTGGCCCTTTTCCAAAGGGGTATTTCAAAGTGACTGACAGCAGGCTTGTTAAAGTAGGGCAATGGGAGGTGTAATGACTGTGAATGGCCTTAAAATCATTCATCTCCACACACACACACACACACACACACACACACACACACACACACACACACACACACACAGACACACACACAGACACACACACAGACACACACACACACACACACACACACACACACACACACACACACACACACACACACACACACACACACACACACACAGAGAGAGTTTCACAGTTGCCATCTCTGGAATTAGAACTCCTACCTAACTAGTATGTTATACTTTACTATTACACAGTTATTGCAAGTGCCATGAAGCTTATGGGGCTGGTCCTTGTCCAAAGAGATATTTTAAGGTGACTGACAGCAGGGTCATTAAAGTAGGGCAATGAGAGGTGTAGTGACTGTGAATGGCCTCAAAATCATTCATCTCCACATACACACACACACACACACACACACACACACACACACACAGTTTCACATTTGCCATGTCTGGGATTAGAACTTGTACCTAACTAGTATGCTACACTATAGTATTATACAGTTATCGCAAGCACCACAGACACTATAGGGCTGAAGGCTACCTAAAGCAAATGTCTACAGTGATTGACATTGGCACATCATGTGATATTGGCCAATCAATTGGATGGGTGGTGGGTGGGACAGGCCTCATGATGGAAATCTCCCTGTCACTGTCTGTCTCTCTCTTCCCCACATCTGTGTGTGTGTATGTTTGACCTATTATAATGTGTTGGCCTTGAATATGTGCAAGTATTCCTATCCAATGTGTGTACAAAGCATGAATGATGTGCAATTTGGTGTGTGTGCACAAACATCTGTAACTGACATATATGTATAGTGCCCTGTTGTTGTCAGACATGGGCTTCATTTCTCTAAGTGTAGGAGCATGCCCAGTATGACCTTCTGTATTGAGTGTGTGAATCCATTCCAGGTAGGTTATATTCCTGTCCAGGATTTGGTGTTCTACACCTACAGTTAGTGACCTGTTTCTGCAGGATATCTGTAGATAGGTTGACAATATGGAGTCACAATGAGTGAAAGATAATGGAATACTGTAACTATTATGTTTGTGCTGCTTTTGTTACATGGTTGGTGTTAGCACAGATATTCAGACATATGTACTGTTTTACACTGTGATGTATTATGTCATCAGCTACTGAAATATATACTTATTTGCTCACAGTTATATCCTGGGAAATACAAGATGAATGAAGCTGTGCCCAGTATTGTGGTCTGCAGCCTACATAGTCTTGCACACTCATGCCATTCTGGAGAGGTAGCTGCATACACTTGCTGATGGGTCTGTGCAAATGCTCCAGCACCTTGGTACTGTTGTGGCTGAGGATCCCCTGCTTGTACATCTATCAACATAATATAATGGCCATATCCTGCTGAGGCCATACCTCTCAGCTGTACAGATTCACCTAGGTTACCCAGAGGCAGGGCTCATATATCTGGTCAGTTCCCCTTCATATTGTGGTTTACAAGCAGGTTTGTAGCCACCTATTACTGGGTTTTCAGGCAAGGGTAGTATGGGCACGCATTAGAGTTTCAGACTTCACACATTCCATGGTGTCCATGCTTCTTCACCCCCCCCCCACTCTGTTATTCTATCCTCTTCCTAACATTATGCAAGTGATATCTGAGAAGTATCCCTATAGTTGTCCCTTCATCCCAGCAGTATTTAGGGGTTGGTCCACAGTTCATGCAGTAGGACATGGTGGGCATGCTACTGGGATTTGTCAAGATGGCCTTGCATTTATCTTCTGTGGACTGTGTTATGTTGTTAGTTGAGACCCCATGAGATAACATACATTGTCAGTACTGGTGAGGCAGAGACCTTTGACAGAGGACTGTAGGGCATTTGGTAGTGATGCAGGCCATCTGTAGCAGGCTAGTGCATTCTGTCACTCCTACATTCCCAGGCTGTGAGCCACTGGATTCCCCTGGGGTGACAGGGTAAGAGTGCGAGGTGTTAATGGCAATAGTTTCTGTCCATATTAATCCATTAGTCTGGATGCTGGCAGGGTGCTGCTTACAGATAGGGACACACCTGCATGGGACATCTCCTCAACATGCTGCATTCTGTGGGTATTCCCATACAGAAGTGGGGGTCATACTGTACTCATTCCCAACACCAGGGATATAACCTGTGATAAACCTGTGGCTGATGGTGGGGTGAGCTGTGTGCATGTGTGATATGAAAGCTTCTTGCAGCTGACTCACAGATATACCTGGGACATTCCCCTTATACTGCCTTGTGCGGGGACATAGGCAGTCTCTCATTACTTCATAACTGTGCCTTCTGTGGTCTGCCAGTGATTGGTCAGACTACATCAATATTCCATACTACACGACAACTAATGTGTTGCTAACCTGTATGTACAATTCCAAAGGTGTGTGCAGTTGACAGTTACATTTTATGTACTCTCTCCAGGGTATTTCCACCTGTGTACCATGTGTATGTCTGGGCCCACATTCATGGCATGTCCATCTTTCAGATGGTGACAGATATTGACATCTAAACAGTGAATTGGGTATTGCTGGGATGCATTGTGGTTGGCACTGCAGTTGTCAGAACATGCCCCTGTCATCAAGAGTACTGACCATAGGGCCACCAAGACACAACCCTCCATGCCTACATGCTGACTACTTCCACACAATATAGAACATACAACAAGCTATCACACAGACCCCTGCATATTGCACACATGCAACAATCTATCCTGTAAATTGGGCCAGCTCAGGTAATCTGTGCTCCACTGTTATTAAGCCCACACGTACATGTTACTGCATTTCTACCTAGGATTGTGGGGGGGGGGGGGGCACACCTGACAACTATAAAAATTTGCTATGACTGTACTGGTATTTTCAGGTACACTTTTGGCTTCTATTTTGTTTTGTATTCTGACCTATCATGCAGACTAAAGGCATGTCAGTAGAGTACAGATCTTAGGTTTTATTGACCTACATTTCAGTTTCAGACTTCTTACCCTTCAGAACTGACATACAACTGCCAGACCTGTTGTAGTATGTCTGTGTAGGTCTGGAGGGGGGCTGTTCTCTATTGCCATCAATTGGAGGCCTTAGCACAGCCTTTCTTTATGGTCATCTACACCTGTCCTGGTGGCTGAGGCTGTTGGGTATGTCAGCCTCATTGACATGCGTGTGTGTGTCCTATGGACACACATTTGGGCCACCACATGTACTGCAGTGGGATTTGTCACCTTGTCTAGTACTGCCTACTTTGTTGACACCAGTATTTGTTATGGATTTCATGCTATCCATATAGGTGTCCACTATCTGCTGCCATCCCATTCAGCCACCCAATTCTTTTGCATGCTCACGTCCATACCATAGATACAACTATCAGAACATACTACTCCATTCAGTAATTGATAGGAAGAGTGACTTGCCTTGTGTCTGTGCCAGTATTGCGGATGGTGCTAGAGGGCTGAATATGTCGGATGCACATAGTACACTCCCTATACATGGTAAGCACAGGTAGTGTCATGTTTGGCAACCCTTTTACTGTATGTGCGAGTCAGAGAGAGGTGTCATTCCCTGGGTCCCTACCGTGTCAGTGTATGTGCTATGTGTTGCCTCTTTACCAAAGCCTGGGCATACTGGGCATGCCTCCTTCTGCCTACATGGGCAGGCTCAGGTTATTCCTCCTCCAAGTCCCTCTGTGCCTGTGCTGGCCTTGGTAATGGTGGGGGGCAGTGTGGCCCTGCCCCACACTGTTCCTGCTGCAGCTGTTTCCATAGAATCATATTGTCTGACAGCAAAGAAACCCAGAAACAAGGCAAAAGCCCTCACAGTCCTAAACGCAATTTATTAAAACAAAAATCACAGCTGCCACACACATATGGTGGCTTCTTCAGAGGATACAAAGGCAACCAAACACAAGCAGTTAAATACTAAAAGTTAATTGAAGTCAACTGTTATCAATTAACCACAAATTATGAAACAAGATGCCTGCATTAGACTGAAAAAGTGAAATGCAAAAAACGTCAGGCATAGCTTGAATACATGCTGGACTATTAATGTAGTTAAAAGACTGTGACAATACAAAGAAACACAATATTTTGACACAGTCAAACACAAGTAAATAAAATTCAGAATATCATAAGAAACAGTATATTTCCTGAGAAATAAAAGTGCACAAGAAAAGGGTATCACAAAAATCATATGTGCATTTGAAAAGCAAAATGCTAAATAGTCATTCCAAAGTATGCATTATTTTAAAAGGTGGAACGACATAATAAAACAAATAAGTAACTTTTTACTAAAAATTGGTGTGATTTTAAAAACCCACATCTAATATGTGACCTTAACATTAATTAAAAATACTAAGTGTAAATGTAACAACCTCAGGCAAACCTTGCTAGGTCAAATACTCACAAAATAGTAGGAAACAGTGCCACCAAGTGGCTTGACACTGTAACCACAAGTAATGTACTGATGCAAAAAGGACTAAGCCAAAAGTGTCAAGACAAATATGATTCTTAAAATATGATTCTTAAAATAAAAAGGGGAACAACTATCTCATATACGATTTTAATTTGAGGTAAGGTGCAATATTACAGCTTTCATTCAACCCCGGAGGGTTGAAAGCATTAAGCTTGTGTTGCCAAAGCAATTCATTTGTCTCAAGTATAAGGGCACTAGGTCCACCACGAGGATGAACAGGGAGGTGGTCAATCCCCATAAAAGAGAAAGCATGCCCAGGAAAAGAACAGATATGCTTGGCAAGGGCATTATCAAGTCTCTTATTCCTGATGGCATATAAATGCTGGTACAGTCTGTCTTTAAGCCTTCTATCCGTCTTTCCGACGTAGAAGGCTGGACAGCATGTGCAGAAAGCAATATACACTACTGTTTTCGTACAGGAAATACGGTGATGTATGAAATATTTCCTACCTTCAATACAAAAACTGCTACCTGTTTTGATGTGTGAACAGAAATTACATAGGCCGCAGGCAAAAGAACCATTAATTCTGGCACTACAAGTGCCATAAGGAATCTGTAACAACTCTTTGATGTTTCTACCTCTTCTAAACACAACAACAGGTCTATCACCTAACTTCTCACCTACAGGTACATTACTGGTGGTAAAAAAACAGTTTTTAAACAATATGTTCTGTATTGCGTACGAGTTCACCCCAAATGTGGAAATGAAACTACAGGTAGAGGCCCTATGAAAGGCAGGTTCAGTAAGAGGCGTGGCACCGGCCAAGTTGTCAGAGGCACTAGATCTAAGAACCGCCACAGTGCAAGACAACCCTTCTTGAGACAAAAGAGGTCTATAAAACCCACTATTTCTTTTATTCAAGACCTCTTCTATTAGTTCAGACACCAGGATAGCTGGATAGCCACGGTTGGCAAAGAGGTTTGTCAGAAATTGACATTCAACATTAAAATCTGACAATTGACTACAAATTCTCACGGCCCTCACGAGTTGCCCTTTGACTATTGCTTTTCTAAGTTTAAAGGGGTGAGAACTGGTATAATGAAGGAAGGAATTCACGTATGTATCTTTCCTATAAATTGTGGAATTTAACCTTCCTGTAATACCATCCCTAGTCAGTTTTACATCAAGGTAATTCATACTCACACCATCGAACTGGAAAGTAAATTTAAGAAACGGTGTTGTACTATTGATGTAGTCGACAAAGCTCTGTGCTGTTGGAAAATCACCCCTAAAAAGGATAAAAATGTCATCAAGATAACGAGTGTAGTAGAAAAGTTTACCATTCCACTCTGAGTTGTTTAAAACAAAATTTCTTTCCCAGTAGGACATAAAAAGGTTGGCTACGGCTGCCCCACATGGGGAGCCCATGGCAACCCCTCTTTTTTGAATGTAAATGTCTTTTTCAAACAGGAAATAATTTGATGACAAAATAATGTTAAGCAACTCTGTGACATTATTGATGACATTCATAGGAGCCTGAAGCTCACGCAAAAGCAAGTCAATCCACTCAATGGCCTCCTGGTGTGGTATGGATGTGTAAAGATCGACCACATCTATGGTCAAAAAATTAACATCCATATCCAACTCCAGCCCATTTAAGTCAGAAAGAAAAGACCATGAGTCCTTACAAATAGTAGGTACACTGTCAACATACTGATTCAGTAAAGTGTCCACAAATTTTGAACAAGGGTAGGTGAGGGAAAGCCTACCATCTATCAGTGCCCTCATAGGCGGGTCCCCAAGATTTTTGTGAATCTTGGGGATTCCAAACATGACAGGGGTCTTAGCATGGAAAATATCTATATATTTGTATGTCTCCTCAGAATCATATTGTGTAGCATGGCGCATGCAATGAAATTTTGTGTACACATAGCTGAAGAGTACTGCAAGGCTCCACCGGATATGTCCAGGCACCGGAACCATGACTTGAGCATCCCAAACACATGCTCTATTATGATTCTGGTTTGTGCATGTGCCTCATTATGGAGTTTTTTGTTCGGGTGTGTGTGCATTTCTGATGGGTGTCATCAGCCACAGCTCCAGTGCTTAACCAGCATCCCCCACTAGGTGGCCATGTGGGATGTCTCCACTGGCAAATCTTTGGTACAGCTGTGTCATATGCCAGATGTGGGAGTCGTGATAGCTTCCAGGGCTGGCAGCACACTCATTCAAAATAATGCCCTGGGCATCGCACACAACCTGGCAGTTGATGGAGGGGAAGCCTTTGCAATTTATATAGACCCTACCCCGCTCACCGGGTTGTGCTTTGTTGTGTATGTGCGTGCAGTCTATAGCACCCACTACCTCAGAGTATTCTGCTATTTGGTGGAAGAGATGCATATTGCTGGTCAACCCCTCATGGGTGTTGAGGAAATATATGTGCTCACCGGCATGTGCTGACATGGCATCCAGGAACTGGTGGAGTACCCTGGATGCTGATGCCTGTGAGATCCCCATGATATCCCCAGCTGGCCTTTGAAAAGTGCCTGTGGCTAGTATTCTTAACCCTACATATACCTTGGTATTCACTGGGATGGGTTCCCCTCTGTTGATTCTGTGTGTGAATCATGGCCAGCACAGCTCAACAATTTTCTGTAGGAGGTCCCTGTCCACCCTATAGCGCTCCACTATTTCCAGCTCATGTAGCCCCTGGTAGTTTACCCTGGGTCTGTATACTTTTCTCCTTCTCCTCACTGTGGGTTGGTCATCAGCAGTCTCATCCTCACCACCCTCAGCCTCTTCCACATATTGATGAATTAGAGCAACAGCAGCCCCTATCATTTTGTTAGTTTTGTCAGGTAAAATTTCCCCATCTGTGTATACCAGTGGTGTAGAGATTGTGGGAAAAACCAGAGTGAAAGGTGTTTGCATAGTTTATAGCAGTGTGCTGGGCTAGGCTGCTGCCTGTGCAATTGGTTGATTCTGATACATTTCACCTGCCAGCTATGCTAGTTCTCCTTGATGGCTGATTCTGATACATTTCACCTGCCAGCTATGCTAGTTCTCCTTGATTGCCTTCCTACTGCTGCTTTCCCTTCTCATTGCCTTCCTGTTTAAGCCCAGAGGCACAGCACACATACCCAGTGCTCAGATGTGAACAGAGCTGCTATTTCCTGTTTTTTTTTTTTTCAGGCAATGTAAACACCGCTAGGCAGCCTCAGACATGCTCCCTTCCTTGGCTGTGCTTAGCTAAGGGCAAACACGGGCCACAGAGCTCCAATAACCTTACAGCATGCATGACACTCCCCCTTATGAGATCATCTACCTCTTATGCTTATTACCATGGTGTTGCTGCACCTACATGGTTAGGTGCAAGCTAACACTGAGGGGAAATCTGTGATTCAGTATCAGTCCCCTTATTTGCATAAAACTGACTGCTAATGCATGGTTACAAAACTGACACTCAGCCTTCCCCCTTAGCAACCAGTATTCCATGGTATTGTTGTCTTATGCATGCCATTGACTATTATGGCAGAATGCTGATTTGGGTTTAAAAGCTTATTTCCAACTTTTTTCCTTATTTTCAGGCCGATCCCATTTGCCACTGCTGTCCTATGCTTAAGCAGACGAAAACGGCCAAAAAAATCTATTTCCCATGCCAATGGACATATATTTGGCCATTGGCATGCATACTACATTGAATACATGCTTTCTTTCCAGCTGTGATGCCTCCATTTTGTAATGTGCAGAAATGCATTCGGCTAGTAACTGAATACATTTCTGCAGGTTACACTATTCCTGCACAGTTGCCTGCCTGCTTCCTTGATTGCTAATTCACCTCATTTGCATGGTTTTCACCAGCAAATGAGGTAATTAGAATACAGGAGCTGCGTCCGTGCAGGAATAGTGTAGGAGCTCTCGTGCACATCCCGGGCGCATGTTCCTGGATTGCTCATTGGCCATATTGTGTGCAGCAGCTCTTGCACTATTCCCGCCCACCGTGCAGAGCTTGCTGAATCCCAGGGACTATTTTGGGGGCCTTCATGCTTGCAAGACATCTACATTTTACTTTTGATGTTTATATCCTCACTATCTCCCTTTTTGTCAATGAACTGAGCAGTTTGCTGGTTTTATCATAGTAGGACTTCTGGAACAAACGCTTTTTCAACAGTTGGGCTTTCACTACTTTGTTGTTCTTAGCACATGGAACCAATAAATTACTGCTGATTGGTAATGTGGTTTTGGTTTGCCTCAACATAATTCTCTCGGCAGGTGAACCAAGATGATTATCACAAGGAATGTTTCTGAGATTTAACAAGTGAGAAAAACATTAGTATTGTCACGTCTGGGTTTCTCTAACAGCTGTTTTGCACTTTGAACTGCATGTTCCACCAAGTTGTTTGACTGAGGGTATTCAGGACTACTCATGATATGAACAAAGTCCCACTCACCTGCAAATTTCTTGAACTGCTGACTTGTAAACTGTGCACCATTGTCAGAAATAACTGTGCAGACTAGTATGGATAGAAAAATGTAACTTCATCTTAGTAATGACAGTACTGGAAGTTATGTTGGGAAGTAGGTCAGTCTCGAACCAGTTTGAATAAGAGTCTAATAACACCAAGTAATGTTGACCATTCCACTCCAAGATATCTGTGGCTACTGTCAAACAAGGTAGTTAAATGAAGTGGTTCTTTTTGTTGATGCAGCTTTGTACTGTTACATACTGAACAAGATGAATGTACACTCTCAATATCTCTTGACATAGAAGGCCAAAATACTATACTTCTCACCCTTATTTTGGTAGAATCAGTTCCTGGGTGACCACGATGCAAAATCTGAATGTATTCCTTTTGCAAGGATTTTGGAACGATCACTTTAGGACCTTTCATGATGATTAACAAAAATAAAAAAGAGGCAGCAGACACGGCTGAAGGTAGATAAATAAAAATAAAACTATACTTTAATGTAGTAAGCGCTTTTGCATCTAGGATGATGCTTCCTCAGACTTTCAATAAAAACAATGCAGTAATGAGTCACATTATAATGTGACTCATTATTGCATTGTTTTTATTGAAAGTCTGAGGCAGCGTAGCACTTATTACATTCAAGTATATTTTTATTTTTATTTATCTACCTTCAGCACTGTCTGCTGCCTCTTTTTTATTTTTGTTAATTGTACGCTTGTATTAAGAGGAGCTTAATTCACCACCTCTCTCTTTTTATTCCCTTTCATGATGATAGCATTGTCTGACAAAATCCCATCTCTGTATGGAAAATAAGGTTGCACTTCTAATGGTAAACAAGATTGATATGAAGGCTATCCTTGACTGATAAAGAGATTTAGCTTCTGGAGTACTGGATCTGAACCTGTGTGAGTTCTGAGCTCATCAAGACATATGGAAGAAAAATTTCTCACTTCCTTGACCTCAAAATCAAGTTGCTCATTGTTATGCTGTTTTGTGCTTTTTTTTTTTCTGGGCAATCTAGATAAGGTATCAGCAAGATAAAGAAGTTTGCCTTTGTGCTAACAAGATTGAAGTTATACTTCTGCAATCTAGGCATCATACGTTGCAGTTTGGCTGGAGCTGTATGCATAGGCTTTCTCAAAATACTGAATAGAGGTTGGTGGTCAGTTTCAATCTAAATAGGTCGACCATAAATATGATCATGAAACTTTGAACTTGCAAACAAAATTGTCAAAAGCTCTTTCTCAATCTGGGCAAACTGCATCTTGGTTTGGGTTACAGTTCTCGATGTATAAGCTATTGGTCTACCCTCTGGAAGAATGACTGCACCTAGAACAAACCTAGAAGCATCACAGGAAAGAGTAACTGGTTTGTGGACATCATAATAGCGGAGAGTTGGTGGGTTAGCAATTTTCTGTTTCAAGACATCAAATACTCTTTGGTGCTGTTCTGACCATGACCAAATTACATCTTTGCATGTCAGCTCTCGTAATGGTGCTGAAAGTTAGCTTAAAGCTGGAATGAACTTGCCCAGATAGTGGACCATGCCAAGAAAATGTTGTAGGGCTTGAACATTGTCTGGAGCTGGTATTTCGAAAATTGCTGTCTGATTGGAAGGATCTGGTCATAAGCCTGAACTGGTAAAAAAGTGATCAACATAAGTAACTTCTCATAGCCTAAATTTGCACTTTTGAGGATTCAGCTTAAGATTCACTTCACATGTTCCTTCCAGAACTTTCTTGAAGTTTCTGTTATGCTCGACATCACCATTGCCTCCTACTAGAATATTATCTATTATAATAGCACAGGGATAGCCAGAAAAAAATTGCTCCATTGCATGTTGAAAGACTTCACTGGCAGAATTTATTCCAAATGGCATTCTCAGAAATCTGTATCTTCCAAATGGTGTACTGAATGTGGTTAACAATGAAGATTTTCAGTCAAGCAAAATTTTCCAAAATGAACACTTTCCATTTAAGACAGAAAAATGCAGTAGCATTTGGCATAAGGGCAGCAACCTCTCTGACTGCACGCATTGGATGATCCGGTATTTTTAATGCTTTGTTCAGATCTCTTGGATCGATACATATTTTGATATCATCTGAGCTTTTCTTATGAGCTACTACCATGGACGATACACATTATGTAGGTTCTTCTACTGGACAAATTACTCCTAGAGGCACCATTCTGTCTACTTTGGCTTTGACTCTGTTCTGCATAGCTACTGGAACTTTCCGTGCTGGTCTGATAACTGGGCTGACCTCTAGGTCTAACTTCACAGAGCACACAATTGGTAGTTTCCCTAGTTTGTCTGAAAAAATATCAGCATACTTAGAAAAAATAGTATGGGTGAAATTTGAGCTGTTGTCGTTCATGCTTATATGGTGAATCTCATTAAGTGAAAGCAGTTCCATTTTCAACCTATCTCTGAGCCCTAATAATAATTGCATGTGTCTTTTGACTACTTAAAACTGCAAGTCATAGCTGTTCCCAGCAGAATAACATGAAAGCACTACTGAGCCTTCGGTTTGAATCTCTTCACCACCATAAGCAACAAGTTTCTCACACTTTGTCAAATTAAGATGTTCTGCAGCTTTTACTCGAGCAAATATTTCTGCTGATATAACTCTGCACTTTGAGCCAGTATCTTTTTTGAGCTCTACAGGACTCCCATTAATCCAAACAGTATAAAAGATTTTGTTCTTTGCCCACAAATCTACTGGATTAAATGTTTCACCAAGCACAGACACACCATTAACACAAAAATTAGTGTTGCAGCTTTCTAATTGATCACCTTGCCTCTTGGAATGCCCTCTTTTAATAAAAGAATGTGCCTTACTTTATTTACAAAATCCTTTGAAATGGTTCCTCTTATTGCAAGAATGACACTGCTGACCAAAAGCTAACCACTTTTTATTTAACATTTGTTTACCAGGATAGTCTGACTGGACCACTAGTGTCCATTTTCAGCAGAGTCCTGGAGACAAAAGCTCCATACAGTAAGAAACTACACTGGTTATAAATAGTAGTAATGGAACAGACAGTTGAGTAACTTGCTATAGGATAGCTAATAATTATAAAGGATACAAAGATGGAGTACAGTATATAAGTATAACAGTTTCATGGTGTAGCATAGATACACTATCTCCCGGAACCTCAAAAGCCTGCACGGCATGCATGATTAGTGTTAGATGAAATTTTGCCAATATGGTGGCCGAGCGATCCACGTACATGCACGTCTGACATGCACGAGCGCTGTAGCACTAGTGCTGCATGTCCCCAGCCCCCATATGCAACTCACCCCATTTGTAGGTGAAAACCATGCAAATGAGGTAAATTTGCCATCCAGGAAGCAGGAAGCAGGGAGTGTAGGACTAGCGTAATATGCAGAAATGTACTCAGTAACTGAGTACAGAACTGCAAACTCCAAAACAGAGCTATGACAGCTCCAAATAAAGGCTGCATATCATTGAGGAAGCATGCCAATGGCCAAGTAGAAGGCCATTGGCATTGCAAACAATGCCAAATGTACACAATACAATGTTTATGATATGTCCGCTGATCACGTTCGTTGAAGCATAGGGCAGTGGCGTGCAAATGGGACCGGTGGGGAAATATGAAAATAAACCTAAAACAAACAGTCTAATATCAGTTTTCCGCCATGCAAGTCAATGGCAGGCAAAAGACAACCTGGTCAGTGAGTAGTGGTTGCTAAGGGGGGAGGCACAGTGTGACACATGTAACTATGCATTAGCAGGCAATACTATGCAAATGAGGGGAAGGATACTGAATCCCGGTTTTCCCCAGCATGTGAGGCAGGTCCCAACAGTGTATAAGTATGAATAGCTAAGTGCAAGACTAGGAGGTAGGTGACATCATGTGTGGGAGTGTCAGGCATACTGTCAGCGGATTAGAGCCCTGTGGCCTGGGGTTGCATCCAGCTTAGCACAGCAAAGCCAGGAGGTGTGTCTAAACCTGCCTACCATCTACGACACAGGGTGTGCATGCCATGCAGTGGGATCTATAGGAAGATAAAGGAAGTGAACCAAGAAATTGCAGCAGTGTGCACATTGGTGTACACCGATTGTGCGGCGCTCCCCCCAGGATGAATCAGAAGGGCAATGGGAAGGGAACACAGCAGTAGGAAGTTAATCAAGGGGTACTAGGTTCGCTGCCAGTTGAAACGGATCGGAACCAGCCAGTTACACAGGCAGCAGACCAGCCTAGCCCAGAACGCCACTATAAACCATGCAAACACCTATACCTCTGTTTTTTTCCACACCCCTACACCACCGGTGTAAACAAGCAGGGAACTTTTAATACTCACAACAGCAAAATTTTAGGGGCTGCAATAGCTATCATACAACTTGTGGAAGATGCTGAGGGTAGCAAGGATGAGAATGCGGCCGACCAACCCACAGTGTAGAGACGGAGAAGAGTGTACAGACTCAGGGTGACCTACCAAGGGCTACATGAGCTGGAGATAGTGGAGCACGATAGGGTGGACAGGGACATCCTACAGCAGATTTTTGAGTTGTGCTGGCCACGCATGATACACAGAACTAACAGAGGGGAACCCATCTCAGTGGAAATGAAGGTATGTGTAGGCCTAAGAATACTAGCTACTGGTACCTTCCAAAGGCCAGCTGGGGATATGATGGGGATCTCACAGGCATCAGCATCCAGGGTACTCCACCAATTCCTGGATGCCATGACAGCACATGTCAGTGAGCAGTTATATTTCCCCCGCCCCCATGAGGCGTTGGCCAGCAGTATGCATCTCTTCCACCAAATAGCAGAATACCCTGAGGTAGTGGGTGCAATAGACTGCACGCACATATACATCAAAACACCACCCGGTGAGCAGGGTAGGGTCTACATCAAATGCAAGGGCTTCCTCTCCATCAACTGCCAGGTTGTGTGCGATGCCCAAGGTATAATACTGAATGTGTGTGCTGGCTGCCCTGGAAATTATCACGATTCCCACATCTGACATCTGATGCAGCTGTACCAGATATTTGCCAATAGGGACATCCCACATGACTAACTAGTGGGGGATGCTAGATACACACTGGAGCCATGGCTGATGACACCCATCAGAAACACACACACACACCCGAACAAGAACTCCATAATGAGGCACACGCATAAACACGAATCATAATAGAATGTGTGTTTGGGATGCTCAAGTCATGGTTCCGGTGCCTGGACACATCCAGTAGAGCCTTGCAGTACTCACCAACTATATGTACCCAAATCGTCCTTGTATGTGCCATGCTACACAATATGATTCTGCAGAAACAGCTGCAGCAGGAGCAGCAAGGGGCAGGGCCATATAGCCCCCCACCAATGCCAAGGCCTGCACAGGTGCAAAGTGACTCAGAGGAGGAACAATCTGAGTGTGCCCCACTAGGCAGAAGGAGATGTGCCCAGTATGTCATGGCCCTGGCAAAGAGGCAACGCATAGCACATACACTGACATGGGAGGGACCCAGGGAATAGCACCTCTCTCTGACTCTCACATACAGTAAAAGGGATGCCAAACATTACACTACCTGTGCCTAACCATGTGTAGGCAGTGTACTCCGTGCATCTGACATAGGCGGCCCTGCAACACCACCCGCAATACTGGGACACCCACAGGATAAGTGACTCACACATGCCAGTCAGGAGGGGGAGTCACATACCCAACAGCAGTCACAGCCAGCAGGACAGGTGTAGACAAATACAAACAAATGCCGTACTATGGCCTCTGAATGAGGGGCATGGCTGACCCCCACCCAGGCCTACACGGACAGACCACAGCAGGTCAGGTAGTGGGATGTCAGTTGTGACAGCTAGGAAGTCAGAAAGTAATGTGTATGCAATCAAAAGATAAGAACGGAAGTACACTGGTATGGCATAGCCAGCATGATGGGTAAGACCACTGACAGAATTGGACTACAGGACATACCAGTACAGTCCTAGCAAATGTGTACAACTGTCAGGTGTGCCCCCCACCTCACATAGAAATACAATAACAGTCAGGTACGCCCCCCCCCACTCCTGTGTAGAAACATAGAAATAGTCAGGTGTACCCCCTGCTATGCAGACATGTTGCAACAGTCAATGCCAAATGATCAGTGGATACCCTGCAGACACAGCATGCTACCTGTTGGTGTACAACACAAAGGTCAGCTGTGCAGTACACACCACCGGACATGCTCCACACATGCATAAGAGATGGCCTTTCTAGGCATGCTCACACACGTAGAGAAATGAAGGCAATGTCAGTTATCAACATACTGAAAGGTCATACTGGGCATGCTCACACAATTAAACACATGAAGGCCATGTATGCAAACACCAGTGGACCAGACATATCCAGCGGTTGCAATAGTCACTGCAGACATATATCAGTATGAACCACTCATGCCTTGCACACACAGTGGATAGGAATACAGACATATATGTAAGGACAACACACCATAATACGCCAAAGGTAGATGAATATAGATGTGTGGAAGAGGGTGACCGTGACAAGGAGCCATCCACGCCTGTCCCATCAAGCACACAGCCAAAGGGCCTCAAACACATCAGTTGCAGATGTCACACACTGCAGTTACTAGCAACCAGTACCTGTCAGCACCACAGACTATGTGGTCCACGTGCCAGCTGTACAACATGGCTGTACAAGGACATAGTCAGCTAGTTGCCCTAGACATGCACCTGTGACATATGACCCAGTGTGTGGCCACCTGTGGCATGTCACCCCTACATGAATGGTGTATGAGCCATGCACACACTGGCCACCCCATAGCAGTATCCTGACAAGCCTGCTGAGGTTATCCAATGTGTAATACACCTTTGGGAGACTTGTAGGCCAGTAATCTCTGTGGCGCATCCCATAACTGCGTACTGCTGTAGTGTGATAGACTAGTTAGGTAGGAGTTCTAACGTCAGACATGGCAACTGTGTGTGTGAGTGTGTGTAACTGTTTGTGCGCGTGTATGTCTCTCACTGACTGTGTAGAGAGCAATGCCTTTAGGTTACTCACACCTCTTACATTTCACATACCCAACTTTGGCAAGGCTGCTGATGTCACTCACCTAGAAATACTTCCCTGGGAGAGCTGTAGCCCAGTAATCTCCTTAGCACATGCTGAAACTGCATACTGCTGTAGTGTGATAATGTAGTTAGGTAGGAGGCCAAACCCCAAATGTGGCAACTGTGCGTGTGTGACTCTGTGTGTGTGTGTCTCTCTGTCACTGACTGTGTAGAAAGCAATGGTTTTTAGGCCACTCACACCCCTTATGAGTTGAATACCCTCCTTTGGCAAGGCTGTTGATGCCACGCAACTTGAAATACACCTCTTAGACGATTGTAGCTGAGTAATCTCCATAATGCGTCCTGTAACATTGTATGGCCATAGTGTGATTAAGGAGTTAGTTGGGAGTTCTAGCCCCCGACCTGCCAACTGTGTTTGTATGCATGCATGTCTGACTGTGTAGACAGCAATGCTTTTAGGTAACTCACACCACATACATTTCACATACCCAACTTTGGCAAGGCTGCTGATGTCACCCACCTAGAAATACTCCCCTGGGAGAGCTGTAGCCCAGTAATCTCCATAGCGCATGCTGTAACTGTGTACTGCTGTAGTGTGATAATGTAGTTAGGTAGGAGGTCAAACCCCAGACATGGCAAATGTGCATGTGTGACTCTGTGTGTGCATATGTGTGCGTGTCTATCTGCCACTGACTGTGTAGAAAGCAATGCTTTTTTAGGCTACTCACACCCCTTACAAGTCGAATACCCTCCTTTGGCAAGGCTGCTGACGTCACGCAACTTGAAATACACCTCTGGGACGATCGTAGACGAGTAATCTCCATAACACATCCTGTAACATTGTATGGTCATAGTGTGATTAATGAATTAGTTGGGAGTTCTAGCCCCTGACCTGCCAACTGTGTGTGTATGCATGCATGTCTGACTGTGTAGACAGCAATGCTTAGTATCTAGCCACCTGACCTGCCAACTTTTGTGTACTGCCCACAGTGTAGAGACGGAGAAGAGTGTACAGACTCAGGGTGACCTACCAAGGGCTACATGAGCTGGAGATAGTGGAGCGCAATAGGGTGGACAGGGACCTCCTACAGCAGATTGTTGAGTTGTGCTGGCCACGCATGATACACAGAACTAACAGAGGGGAACCCATCTCAGTGGAAACGAAGGTATGTGTAGGCCTAAGAATACTAGCTACTGGTACCTTCCAAAGGCCAGCTGGGGATATGATGGGGATCTCACAGGCATCAGCATCCAGGGTACTCCACCAATTCCTGGATGCCATGACAGCACATGTCAGTGAGCAGTTATATTTCCTCCACACCCATGAGGCGTTGGCCAGCAGTATGCATCTCTTCCACCAAATAGCAGAATACCCTGAGGTAGTGGGTGCAATAGACTGCACGCACATATGCATCAAAACACCACCGGTGAGCAGGGTAGGGTCTACATCAAATGCAAGGGCTTCCTCTTCATCAACTGCCAGGTTGTGTGCGATGCCCAAGGCATAATACTGAATGTGTGTGCTGGCTGCCCTGGAAATTATCACGATTCCCACATCTGGCATCTGATGCAGCTGTACCAGATATTTGCCAATAGGGACATCCCACATGACCAACTAGTGGGGGATGCTAGATACACACTGGAGCCATGGCTGATGACACCCATCAGAAACACACACACACACACCCAAACAAGAACTCCATAATGAGGCACACGCATAAACAAGAATCATAATAGAATGTGTGTTTGGGATCCTCAAGTCATGGTTCCGGTGCCTGGACACATCCAGTAGAGCCTTGCAGTACTCACCAACTATATGTACCCAAATCATCCTTGTATGTGCCATGCTACACAATATGATTCTGCAGAAACAGCTGCAGCAGGAGCAGCAAGGGGCAGGGCCATATAGCCCCCCACCAAAGCCAAGGCCTGCACAGGCACAAAGTGACTCAGAGGAGGAACAATCTGAGTGTGCCCCACTAGGCAGAAGGAGATGTGCCCAGTATGCCATGGCCCTGGCAAAGAGGCAACGCATAGCACATACACTGACATGGGAGGGACCCAGGGAATAGCACCTCTCTGACTCTCACATACAGTAAAGGGATGCAAACATTACACTACCTGTGCTAACCATGTGTAGGCGGTGTACTACATGCATCTGACATGGTGGCCCTGCAGCACCACCGCAATACTGGGACACCCACAGGATAAGTGACTCACATGCCAGTCGGAGGTCACATACCCAACAGCAGTCACAGCCAGCAGGACAGGTGTAGACAAATACAAACAAATGCCGTACTATGGCCTCTGAATGAGGGGCATGGCTGACCCCCACCCAGGCCTACACGGACAGACCACAGCAGGTCAGGTAGTGGGATGTCAGTTGTGACAGCTAGGAAGTCAGAAAGTAATGTGTATGCAATCAAAAGATAAGAATGGAAGTACACTGGTATGGCATAGCCAGCATGATGGGTAAGACCACTGACAGAATTGGACTACAGGACATACCAGTACAGTCCTAGCAAATGTGTACAACTGTCAGGTGTGCCCCCCACCTCACATAGAAATACAATAACAGTCAGGTGCGCCCCCCCACTCCTGTGTAGAAACATAGAAATAGTCAGGTGTACCCCCTGCTATGCAGACATGTTGCAACAGTCAATGCCAAATGATCGGTGGATACCCTGCAGACACAGCATGCTACCTGTTGGTGTACAACACAAAGGTCAGCTGTGCAGTACACACCACCGGACATGCTCCACACATGCATAAGAGATGGCCTTTCTAGGCATGCTCACACACGTAGAGAAATGAAGGCAATGTCAGTTATCAACATACTGAAAGGTCATACTGGGCATGCTCACACAATTAAACACATGAAGGCCATGTATGCAAACACCAGTGGACCAGACATATCCAGCGGTTGCAATAGTCACTGCAGACATATATCAGTATGAACCACTCATGCCTTGCACACACAGTGGATAGGAATACAGACATATATGTAAGGACAACACACCATAATACGCCAAAGGTAGATGAATATAGATGTGTGGAAGAGGGTGACCATGACAAGGAGCCATCCACGCCTGTCCCATCAAGCACACAGCCAAAGGGCCTCAAACACATCAGTTGCAGATGTCACACACTGCAGTTACTAGCGACCAGTACCTGTCAGCACCACAGACTATGTGGTCCACGTGCCAGCTGTGTAACATGGCTGTACAAGGACATAGTCAGCTAGTTGCCCTAGACATGCACCTGTGACATATGACCCAGTGTGTGGCCACCTGTGGCATGTCACCCCTACATGAATGGTGTATGAGCCATGCACACACTGGCCACCCCATAGCAGTACCCTGACAAGCCTGCTGAGGTTACCCAATGTGTAATACGCCTTTGGGAGACTTGTAGGCCAGTAATCTCTGTGGCACATCCCCTAACTGCGTACTGCTGTAGTGTGATAGACTAGTTAGGTAGGAGTTCTAACGTCAGACATGGCAACTGTGTGTGTGAGTGTGTGTAACTGTTTGTGTGTGTGTATGTCTCTCACTGACTGTGTAGAGAGCAATGCTTTTAGGTTACTCACACCTCTTACATTTCACATACCCAACTTTGGCAAGGCTGCTGATGTCACTCACCTAGAAATACTTCCCTGGGAGAGCTGTAGCCCAGTAATCTCCTTAGCACATGCTGAAACTGCATACTGCTGTAGTGTGATAATGTAGTTAGGTAGGAGGCCAAACCCCAAATGTGGCAACTGTGCGTGTGTGACTCTGTGTGTGCGTGTCTCTCTGTCACTGACTGTGTAGAAAGCAATGCTTTTTGGGCCACTCACACCCCTTATGAGTTGAATACCCTCCTTTGGCAAGGCTGTTGATGCCACGCAACTTGAAATACACCTCTTAGATGATTGTAGCTGAGTAATCTCCGTAACGTGTCCTGTAACATTGTATGGCCATAGTGTGATTAAGGAGTTAGTTGGGAGTTCTAGCCCACGACCTGCCAACTGTGTGTGTATGCATGCATGTCTGACTGTGTAGACAGCAATGCTTTTAGGTAACTCACACCACATATATTTCACATACCCAACTTTGGGAAGGCTGCTGATGTCACCCACCTAGAAATACTCCCCTGGGAGAGCTGTAGCCCAGTAATCTCCATAGCGCATGCTGTAACTGTGTACTGCTGTAGTGTGATAATGTAGTTAGGTAGGAGGTCAAACCCCAGACATGGCAACTGTGCATGTGTGACTCTGTGTGTGCGTATGTGTGCGTGTCTATCTGTCACTGACTGTGTAGAGAGCAATGCTTTTTTAGGCTACTCACACCCCTTACAAATCGAATTCCCTCCTTTGTTAAGGCTGCTGACGTCACGCAACTTGAAATACACCTCTGGGACGATCGTAGAAGAGTAATCTCCATAACACATCCTGTAACATTGTATGGTCATAGTGTGATTAATGAATTAGTTGGGAGTTCTAGCCCCTGACCTGCCAACTGTGTGTGTATGCATGCATGTCTGACTGTGTAGACAGCAATGCTTTCAGATAGCTTACACCACCTACATTTCACATACCCAACTTTGACAAGGCTGCTGATGTCACCCACCTAGAAATACTCCCCTGGTAGTGCTGCAGCCCAGTAATCTCTGTAGTGCATGCTGTAACTGTGTACTGCTGTAGTGTGAATTAGATGCGTGGTTGGGTTCCATCCCCACACATGGCAGTTCCGGATGTATTGTGTGTGTCACTGTCTGTGTAGGGAGCAATGCATTTTAGGCTACTCTCTCGCAGTCATTTCAAAGCCCTGCTTTGGCAATACTGCTGATGTCAGTCAGTGTGAAATACACTTATGGGCAAGGACTACCCCATTAATATGTGTGGCGCTTACTATAACTGCATAGGGGTTCTACTCCCAAACATGACAGGTGTGTGTGTGAGTGTGTGTTTGTAACCCATATCCTGTGTAGAGGTGGTTGTGACTGTGTGACACCTGTGGCCAATGTGGAAAGGGTTTTGCATTTTCCTATATGGTGGCCATACTATATATCACAATGTCCACTGCACAGGGATAACACATGTGATATGGCTGAGAGACCAGGGTGCAGAGCCATACCCAGACATGTGACATCAAGGCCAGGCAATCACAGTTAGCAACCCCAGTATTACCCAGAGCACACTATCACCCCATGTGTTATACACACACACATGCCTGGGTAACAGCCAATATGCAAGTAGTACACTGCTCATTGGCCACCAATAGTAACTATGGAGTGACAGCGGTGGGCCACAGAGGGCATGACACCCAGTCCACCTGTCCAATACGCACATACGTGCAGACAGTGCACCTCCCCCATGTTCTCCAATGGACAACTGCACCACCAATGGTGCCATCACATGTGACCCACAACAGACATAACATGCCTGATAAAATGCCCATATGGACAGATGCCACTGACACCAGGGAATGCTGATAGCATGCACACCATGTAGGTGCAGAGTAACGCGGCTGGCCATTACCAGCTCCCGCCACAGGTGGGCAGGACTGGCACATCTGATGATAATCTGTGTTCATAACATGGGTCAGAAACCCCAGGTACAGTTTCACATGTCACTGTACATGCATGTGGGAGGTGTGCACATCCTAGATGCAGTCTATGTCATGGACAAAGAAACACAGACATGGCAAGCAATGCACAGCAATGCCCGCACACAGTAGTCACCCAGGTGACTGGATGGGAGATACAATACCCACCTGTGTGGGCAAATGCAGACACTACATCCCTGAGCCACAATGCAGACCATCGTCATGTGGCCTGATGCCAAGGTACACCCATTGCCTAGCAATGGACAGCCGTCTGGCACAGTCGAACACCACACACCTTTGCAGACATGCACACATGCATGTCAGTAGTGGCATCCTGTGTGTTTGTGTGGGTGTTGCATGCTGCAGATGTTCACATCCACACTCCCTACAACCCCCATGGGCAAACTGCAGCATGCTGTCTGATGTCAGACACCTTCCCATACCCTTCATCCATACAGCTCCCGTATGACCTGTGTGGTAAATGGGATACCTGCACAGTGATGTGATGTGATGTGGCAATCCCACAACTGATGAGTTGTACACCTGGCCCTGTCATGTGTGTCAATGTGTGTGTGTCCTTGTGAGAGTGTGGATGTGTTGATGCTGGCTCGACAGGCACATGTATGTCACCAACCATACAGCTACTGTATCCCTGTTGCAGATGTCACTCACCATCACATATATGTTCTGAGTGCTCCACAACAGGTAACCCATGTGGTGCATCCAGTAATTGCAGCAAACTGTTCTAGCTGTACATAGTCATCAGGGTTTTGATACCCTGTGCTGCTAGGTGTGTGACACAACCATGCCTCAGTTTTACTCTCCCACCCCTCCCTGACATGTATTAGCCTCTGTCTGTGTCCCCCAGCCCTTCTCAGATGGAGGTGGAGACCTACACCTGCTTTGCTTAGGCAGCAGCAGATGTAATGTAAGTAATGCTCATGATCAGCTGATGGCCTCTGCATGAATTGCAGCCCTCCCCTAGCTGATTGCATGTAAAACAGCTGTGGTAACATCCCATCGCCAATTGTATAGAAACACACTCCAATACCCAGGAACATCATGGTGGTGTTTGCCCTTGTCACCCACTGTGAGCAGGAACTAGATCTGTTGTGTGTCAAACAGCATCCCAGATGGATTGTGGTGTACCTCTAACAACATACACTGTGGAAACAGCGCATCAAATGGGAGGTGGATGTGCTTGACCTGACTACAGCCTGTAAGTGCTGCTATACTGCATTTGGAGTAATGTTGCTTTCACAGTGTTTTTGTGGATATGGCTGATGTACATGTCTCAATACCTGCCATGTCAGTTCCATGTTGATGGGGAATCACCATCTGCAGGGTCATCTGCAGCCTGTGCAGTGTTGTGTCCATGGCTGCATGTGTCACCTACGGAGCATCTAGCTGTCGACTGCTGAAGGTAGTGTGAGGATTGCAGTCAGTACATGGAAAAGCTGTGGTAGTCACAGATGTCATATTCCTCAAAGGACATATATTGCAACAACCCTATAACAACAGTAAATGTATGTGGTCATCACAGCAACATGTCAATATTGGCCCTGTGTATGTGCGCCCAGCCACACCTCTATCAACCTTTGTACATATGTCATGCATGAAGTGGTGCATATATGCTGTACACCATACTTTGTGGCATCATATCTGAGTACAAGCCACGCATATATCTGACTGCTACACATATTATGCACAGTAGGGGTTACATTACATTACATTACATTACCTGCACATTCTAAAGATGTTCATACAGTACTGAGGTCTGTGAAACTATGGTGAATGTCGACAGTGTGTGCAGTGTTGATATGTACCTTAGCCTGTGTACAGACTGTGGTAGATGACATTGTTCTAGTTCCCCTACTTTCAGATGTTACATGCTGTCCCACTGTATGGTACTGTAGTGGCGTACATGTTTGTAGGGGCATAAACACACATGTCCCATATCACAGACACCCACCAGACCAAACTGTGCAGCAGGCCAGTATATGTAGGGCAGTCTGTGAGTGGCACATATGAGGGTGGTGTTGAACACATAGTCCATATACTGTCATACCATGCTAGCTAACCATATGTGGCTGTGACTGTGTTCACATTGGTTGTGGATATGCACTGTCACACAGGTGTATCCTACCCTGTGCTGTGACATGCCTGTGGAGCCTGCTGTATATGCAGGTACATGTGCATTCCCCCTTGGGAGGTGTAGGCCAGTGTTGAGCCAGTCTGCCTGCAGCCTGCACAGTGCATTGCGACATACCTAGCAGCTGAGTGTACCTACCCAGTGGGATGTCATGTGCAGATACTAGCCAGATGTTCTGCTCCCGGACCTCCCCTAACAGTCATGTATGTCAGACAGGGCAGTGGGATGCATGTCAATACCTATTGTGCAGTATGTGGCCATGACACCCCTGAACCAGCAGTCATACCCTTACAGGCCAGGCAGGGGTGTGTGAATACCTGACCTATGGTGGACATTATATACCTGTCATGTGTTATACCCATCTACATGTCCATCCACATCCATATTGTGAGGCATGGTACACATGTGTAGCACTAAGGGAGTATGTGTATATCTCTGGAATGTACAGACTGTGTCAGACCCCCACATATATTGGCCAATATCTCTGCTGCAGTCCACAGTGGCATTACATGCTAGCAGCAGTACTGTACACTGATGTCCTTTGGATGTAGTTCAATAACCAATGGCACACATGTTATGATCAGATGTGACCTGCCACACACGCCATGTCTGTGAAGACAATCCCAATGAGAGTAGCAATAGCCTACTAGTATACCTGCTAGAGATACCTGACATCCCCTCCAACTACAACATTGGGAACATATGGGCTGGGGTGGCATACACTTCATTCCAGGAACTATGGTGGGAATATATGTACATTTACATATCCAGATAGCCAGATATATGATTACACATGTGTACTACACCCATTTAACACTGTCATGGCAACCACCCACTATTGATCCCCACATCATGTGTGCATGGTCCCATTACATCTCATGTGTGATGGGCATCCGTCCCATGTGTGGGCAGCAGTGCTACCGACAGCATGTAGCAATACCCCATACAGGAGGACCAGCATACTCAGGGCAGCCACATATTTGTAGGAGGATCAGGAAGTACAGACAGACTGTGAGTGGAGTTGTGTTATGCATTGTACAGTACTAGTGTTACAGGGTGTGGGTGTACATACTAATTAGCCATGGAATGCAGTCCATCTGTATAGCACACAACTGTGGGCCTACCCTCATGCCAGCTGGAGCTGTGCCTATCATGTCTTCTCTGTCCACCACACAGGTCTTGTGTCAGATAATACACTGGCAGTGTGTGTGTTGCGTGTTACTGGTACATGGCTACATCCATGGCCGTCCATACCAGCAATTCCCTGACTAAGGGCATGTTACAGACAATCCTGTAACACCTGCACCTTGCACAGTGTATGGCAATAATTTTCCACATATGTGCCTGTATTCCAACCTCTGTCCATCACCTACATACCAAGCTGTGCACATATGTCGTGTTGTTGGTGGTTGACCCATAGTGGGATGGGAGTATAACACACTGGGGCCATATATGTTTGGGCACCATCTACACAATACATGTGTGCCCTCATGCACTGTAGAGCCCAGTGTATGTAACAGTGGTATATGGTCCTGTATAATT
Source organism: Protopterus annectens (assembly GCF_019279795.1). Classification (NCBI taxonomy): domain Eukaryota; kingdom Metazoa; phylum Chordata; order Ceratodontiformes; family Protopteridae; genus Protopterus; species Protopterus annectens. The sequence goes on along the minus strand of NC_056746.1, from coordinate 751,531,675 downwards.
GAGTCCAGGAGGGGAGCAACAGAAAAGACCTAGGCTGCTACAAAATGTGGGGTTATCAGGGCTGAGCTGCCGGTATCTGGATGTAGAGTACCACATACGTCACCTATATACACATTACTGTCATGGATCTGGGTACTGCAGGACTACTGCCCCCGCCATACAAACTGTTCTGTGTGTTGGTGTGCACGTGATGGTGTCAGTTATGCCAAGTTATGTACCAGTTACAACCCATGTGGTCATAAGACGTCTATACCACCTACTGTGTTTGTACAGTGTGCAGATAGAGGCTGCTGAACTACACACCTGGAGTACATACTGTCGATTGTTAGGTATCCTGTGGCCCAGTGTGTGTTTCCTATTGTACAATATGAATGGCTTGGCCTGGACAGCAACAGCTGTGAACCTTTCCAACCTACCGTATGAGTGTAACTGGTCCACTGTAGCATCACTGCATTGATATAGTTGTCAGTGTCTGAACAGTTATATGGCATGGCATGTAGAACTGTAATAGTACACGATGACAGGTTACCATGTCAGCAAACCTGTGGGTGTTGTTTCACCTATGATCTCTCTGTGGGTGTATGTTACAGGCAACGATTGTAATTTGTATGGGTGGCACATACAGTGTCCAGTCATTCAGTGGTCAACTGTAGGCACGGTGGCTGCTCCATATTGTGTGTACCTACCGCTTATGTTTCATACTGTACATATAACTGCATGTGTATGTGTAGTCACATGTATATGTACACACACACACACACACACACACACATATATATATATATATATATAGATATATATATATATATATATATATATATATATATGTATAATGTATATGTATACCTGTATCTGAAGTCTGGTAATATTGAGACCATCCACATAATACATTCTCCATGGGAACCAGAACGTACTGCATGATATGTTACTAATAACAGCCTGACATCATACAGGTGGGATGTAGTACAGGTAACATTGTGTGCCCATGTTGCCACTGGCCCTGGTTATGGGATCACTAACACTTGGTAGTGTATTGCAGGGCAGACGTGTTTGGCAGGGGGGATGCCTATTCGTATGACTCGTATAGTGTGTGATGCCTCTCAACCCCATTAACATAACATGTAGCTTGTTACACCCCACTCCCTAACAGCTGACATCATACAGGTGGGATGTAGCACAAGTAACACTGTGTGCCCATGTTGCCACTGGCCCTGGTTATGGGATCACTAACACTTGGTAGTGTATTGCAGGGCGGACGTGTTTGGCAGGGGGGATGCCTATTCGTACGACTGGTATAGTGTGTGGTGCCTCTCAACTCCATTAATGTAACATGTAGCCTGTTACACTCCACTCCCTAACAGCTACATGTGCCTTGCAGTACCAGCACAACAGTGTTGCACCAACGGGTCGGTAGGCATGGGAATCCCATTGAGGTCTGTCACCTGTGTATATATGTACAGGTGTGCATATCTGTAGGGTACACCGGTCCGAGGCCAGATACTCCTATTACAATACACATTGCCACACAGTAGTACAGATATTGTTGTTGTCACCCATAGGTGTGGCAACACAACTCAACACCCTACTATGCCTGTGGCATGTGCATCACATGCATATCCCTGTGGTACCACTGTTGTGATATGCAATGGGTTGTTTTTGCATCATAGCTACTGTGTGATAGCGGGTATGTCAGAGTATCCAGATGGGTTCTAGTATGTACAATACCCAGTGGGGTATGTGGGTGCTGTGTACACTGTCTTTACATCATGGAACACCTGGTATATGGCCCACATACCACTCTCAGGTGGCCAGTGTTACTCTCACTCATACAGGTAACAGAAAACAGGATACGTCCCAGTTACACATGTGCTGTGTGCAGCCTACCTGTAACACATTGGGCACATGGACTAGTTAGTTAGCAACTTTACAACCAGGTCTCTAAGATGTGTGTCTACCCGTTATATGTTGGTCAATGTGTATATGGTGGTATGACACACTATGTATTCATCATATACAAGCATTACATCCCCCATTACCATATTGTATGTGTCTGCGAATGGTCTGCATGTAGCACATAACCTGGTACACACCTCACCCTACATATGGTGTCGTGTGTGCAATGACAGCCACACAGTTCAGAAGCACTACATACCCAGGTTGGGGTCTAGATACAGTGTCGCCAAGTCAGGATGTGTGTGTATGTGGATGGGTTGACATAAGGGTGCAGATTATACCTGTACCAGCAGGCCACTGGTCACATTTGCATGGCCAATAACTATTATACATACCTGTGGCATCTGTGCAACTGTACACCACATATGTCACAGCCATGGTGTCACCACATTGACATACCCCTGTGGAATATGACTGCGGACAATCCTCCTGCTGACACATGTATGCCTATAACACAAATGTCTGACAGTATGGGGATATCAATTGGTGTTACCAACAGCTGAGATGCATCCTAGCTGCATGGCTACACTACCTGACATGCATGCAGTACACATTACCCCGACTACATTCTACACTGTAGTATATTGCAGCACTCTATCACAGTCACCATGTGCATCAGAACCGTGTTAGCCTGTCCCTGCATCGATGTTATGGATGGAAGGGATGTGGCACATGTATCATCATATGCACAGGGTGTGTGAATGTCATCCTAGCTGCATGGCTACAATACCTGACATGTATGCAGTACACATTACCCCTGACTACATTTTACACTGCAGTACATTGCGGCACTCTATCACAGTCACTGTGTGCATCAGAACCATGTTAGCCTGTCCCTGCATTGATGTTATGGATGACAGGGATGTGGCACAGGTATCATCATATGCACAGGATACGTGAATGTCATGCTAGCTGCATGGCTACACTACCTGACATGTATGCAGTACACATTACCCCTGACTACATTCTACACTGTAGTACATTGTGGCACCCCATTATAGTCACCATGTGCATCAGAACCATGTTAGCCTGTCCCTGTATCAATGTTATGGATGACAGGGATGTGGCACAGGTATCATCATATGCACAGGGTGTGTTGCAGGTGTGCCAGAGGCTGAGGGTTGTCCAGACATGTGTCACCATGTGTATGGGTGAGGGGTGTGGTTCCTTGATTGGGGAGTGGTGATGTGGTGTGTGCCAGTATGGGGACGCCCTAGGTGTGGTTGCATAGTGTGTAGGTATGTATGCACACAGTTCCATCATGTGGCTGCCCCACACGGGTAATGTTGGACAGCTGCAGGCCATACTTGGCAGGGTGTGCAGTTCAGCGCCTCTGACCACAGACACACCATCTGTCCCTGCCAGGGGTTCCATGGGCATGTGCAGGTACAGACCTTAAGATGCTACTCCCCCCTGATTATGACTTATGTCCGCTGGAGCCATGTCCCACCTGGGCCTGGCCAGGGCCATATGCACATAGCCTGCTGTGGTGTGGTGTGGACAGCAGCCCCTGTGGTGTGCTGGGGCTGATACTGCCACTATGGGAGCTGCTGTGCATCCTGGCATGTCCACGTTGATTGCCAGCTGCTGATGTCTCTGGCCTACGTCTACGCAGATGTCGCACCACTCCCAACACATGTTCTATCACAGACATACCATGGTCGAGGAGACCAACCATTTCACCCCACCATCTATCCATGACCTCAGTATAATCATGGAAGGCAACAGCGAGTTCATGGAGGTTGCCCTTACAGCTGCGAAAGCAGACCTCTGCAGCCTCTGGACCTGTCTGGAGTGCATTTCCATATGTGGCTGTGCCTCCATTACAGCCTGAAACATGCTACTGGTGGTACCAGTTGTGGAGCCTCTGCCAGGGGCAGGATGACCTGCAGTCCTACCATGAGCCAACTGTCCCTCTGCTATGGCCACACGTTATGGGGTTTATAGGGGTACTGTAACTGTGTGCGGGCTTGGGGTGGCTAGGAGGGTGATGACAGATGTTGGTGCAGTGTCGGCCTCTCACAACCCCACCTGTGCCTCACCTGTACCTTCATCATCATCGGTGTCTGTAGGGACACCTACCTCAGTATGCATGCAGGAGGGACCCTGACCCACCTCGCCAGCTGTGGGGGAAACAAATACACATGTTAAAACCTGTACAGCAGTGCATAACAGTACACACACTCACACACACTCATACTGACAGCCACCTTGCTACCTCACCTTCCCTGAGTTTGCAGACAGTCCCACAGTCAGTTACATATGTTCCCCTTCCTGCATGGCACTTGCTAATACACATGCATCACTACAGCCCATTAACATATCATCCCTCTCCATGCCTACACATGTGGCTACCACACCTGACCTGTTACTCCATCGCCTCCCTGACCTGGGTGGAGCAGGTTATACATGGCCTCACAGCTGTCATCCAGTATTACCCTGTGTATGGGCAGAAATGGTGTACAAGGCCCCTATATGGTTGGGGCTGCTATATTCATTACATATGTCACACCAGAGCCTCATACTACAGTCTTGCTCAGTCCATGCCACATCTGCTACACAAGTAACCCATCATGCAGACGACAGTAATACCTGGATACACTCACGGATGAGCTGTGGTAATTCCCCACTGCATTTGTAGTGCTGCATATGTGGGTAGTCGGTTACCTATCTGCTGCTGGCAATATGATGTGTATACCTGGTATGTACTGCACCTCCCAATGCATGCTCCAAGCTACAGACCTTGTTATGCTATCAGCTGTCCTGTGTTCACATATCTGACAGGTTGTCCAGGTGTCCCATGTCTCGCTCCATGCACGGCACAATCCCAAGGTGAAGTACCACCATGTGGTCAATCCCACTATTGCCTGTGCATACATGGACACACACACACACACACACACACACACACACACACACACACACACACATCTGACATGCATCACCTACAGTCCACTACATTGCACTTTACAGGCTTTGCTTAGTCACACACACACACACACAGCACACACATCTGACATGCATCACTACAGTCCACTACATTGCACTTACTTAACACAACCGGTCACACACACACGAGCACACACACACACACACACACACACACACACACACACACACACATGCACACACCTGCACGCACGCACACACACACACACACACACACACACACACATGGAGTTGCACAACATTTGTACACACAGTCCTCCCATTAGCCTTCTGTCAACATGCATTACACATGGAGCTCAACAGCATGCAGTGCAACTACAGTGACATCATGCTAGTGGCAGTATACATATGTGTGAGGCATGGGCTTTAGGTGATGTCTCCTCCCCGTGTTAACACTGCACCCATGTACAAAGTGTTACTGTGGCCTGTTGTGCACCCTGTCTTGTACTGTGCACCATACCACACAGGTGCAGAAACCATTGATGCATCTGTAGTACTGTGTTGGTTATGTCAGCTCCAATGCTTACAGCTCCTGTGTGTTGTAGCAACACATACCTGTGATGGTATGTGAACAGCTATCAGTTGTGGATGCCTGATGTCTGCGTTACAGATCACAACATCAGCAGTGCATATATGACCAGTACATGACTATTACACTGACAGCCAGCAGACCTTACCATGGCTGTGAGGGGTGCCCTACACATGTCCCAGACCTCTGCATGCTTGCAAGGTCTACTCATGTGCACATCCCTTGGAGCGCACACACTGCTGTGATGAGTGCTGTGGGGTCAGGGTTACGTCTGCAATGTTTACTTAACCTGCTTGTGTGCAGCTGCGGCCATGGTGGTGTTGAGTCACACATGTCCCTACTGTAGGCCGTGTGTCCTGCCACATGTCATATCCCTGTGGGCACAGTGCACATTGACAGGATGTTAGTTATCTTGCATGTGTCTGTTGTACCCTTCCGATACCCCAGCATGGTGTCTACTGTAATGCAGTGCATTTCTCAGCAACAAAACGTGAATGTGTACAGCATGCAGTATGGCTAGGTGTGTTAGACGTGTGCATGGGGGATAGCCCATAGCTATTACATGCCCATTTTATCATCATGCATGAACAGGAACCATACTCTCCGGCTACGGGCTGCTGCTGTGGCTGTATCCTGGAGGGACCTACATAGGAGTGTGAGAAAGCTGATGTCAGTGGCCACAGTTGTGGCATTCATAACAGGTGAGTGCAGCATTACATTACATCAACAGTAGAATAACACAATATTACAGCTTCTACACAACAGTTTCTTACTACTACACAGCAGCAGACAAAGTAAATGACATCTCAATTTTGCATGATGTACCTGTACAGCTGCAGATGCATACAAACGAGTGGTACCGATGTGCCCTGGGGCCTTACCTGCACACTCCTCAACTGGTGTGTTGTTGGTACCCACCTCCAAGATGTGCCTTACCAGGTGTTGATGTTGCGGGCAGACAGGTGCCACTAGGCTGCTGAGAAGCTCCTCCACACAGGTGAGGGGTGGATGGGTGGGTTGCCCCCCCATTGCAAGGTGGTCCACCCTTACGGCAGCTGCACGCCAACATACATGGTGAAGCAGGTCAGTGCAATGATGCTGGACCTGCTCATAGCTGCGATTTTGCCGTCCAACATCATTGACCCTGTGGACTAGCTCTTTCCATAGGGTGGTTCTCTCCTGCTGGTTGTGGGCTGTCCAGCCAAAAAGAAGTATGCACTGCTGTACCAGGAGGTCGATGATGATAGCCGTTTCTGCGGTGCTGTATGCAGGAAGGCAACAATGCGACATGATTTCTGGAAGAAATAAAGATGGAAACAGGTCTGAGCCACCCATACAGCAGGGTTACCATAGTTTGTAATACACATATATGTCTCCCCCCACCATATCTGCTACAACAAAACATTCACAGACTGCAATTGTTATGTCAGCTGCTTACCTACCATTGAGACATATGTTGTATTGTACCAAGCTTTGTGCTATGTGTATGTGCCACATTTTGTGCTATGTGTTTGTAGCCATGCGCTCTGTGGGGACACTTATCTTTGCTGGCCTGTTACAGACTATTCCACCTGCATGCCATTGTCAATGCCACTATATATATATATATATATGTGTATAAATATACATCTATGTACATATATGTGTAGATATATTTTGTACGTTGTTGATATACCTATGTCTATATGAGTGCCTTTATCTGTACACATACATGTCACAGTCCGTATTACACAGATATGTGGAGTGCATACAGACATCCGGTCTGCATTCTGTAACCGTCTTTCATTCACAGCTGCACTGTTCTGCCTTGCTGCAACACAGACAGATGCCACATGTAAACACAACCTAACATTAGGGTGGTAACTATGGTGTGAGATTTCAGGTATGTCTATTACACATCTATGGCATTTGTGCATGCTACATTACATATTCACATGACTGTCTTGCAAGTGGTGTGCACTGACACATGTGTCTATCATGACAGCGGTACATCTACCAACAGCTATTCTCCACACTAACATAACATACACAGATATTATTGCTGACATCTTTGTCATTCATTGCTGATCTGCAAAGCTGGTGGGTATGTCCCACTGCTTACAGGGACAGACAGTATTCTCCAGTACTCTTCTCTCTCTCTCTCTCTCTCTCTCTCTCTCTCTCTCTCCAATTCTGTTCTGCATAAGGATATGTTGCATCAAATCCTGTAACACCAGCAATGTTCAGGGTGTATAACAGCAATATTACAAGTATAGCCCTGTGTTCCTGCCTCTGTCCCCCATATATATGGCTGGCTTTGTCCTGCTGTGTGTGCTTAATATATATAATA
>NC_056746.1:751507623-751523415 GCF_019279795.1 Protopterus annectens | reverse complement strand
AAATCAACAGTAATGCTTCCGATAGCTACAGATATTGTTTTCATTTTCCGTACCATTAAGTGTGTGTGTGTTTTGCTTTATGTAGCGCTAATTGTCATAATCTTTACTAACACGTGCAACGGAAAGGAACACAATATCTGTAGCTAGCAGAAGCTACGCTGTTGAACATAAGAAGTGAAAATGTAAATCATTCACTGATCCTGCACAGTGCACAATTTGGCAAGCATTGACTCAAAACGTAAAATGATGCCTGCTAGCACTTAGGGACTGAGTACAACCGTGTTGCATACATTTAAAAATATATATGCATAAATTGCACTACTCAATCCCATATAATAAGATTACTGGTCTAATAGAGCAGAAAATGCCGTTTTGTGAAAATGCTTACTGTTCCAGTAGCACCTGCATTCATCGGCTACTAACAAATAATAACGTTTTGCACAAAAGAAGATATTGCCTTAAGCAGTATTTACCGCGGGGAAAAAATAGCACTGAAACAAGTACAGATCAACTTGTGAAGCGGGGAACACAAGTGAAGAGAGCCTGATTCCAGAGGGAGGTAAAACAGGACTGGAATACAGGTTTGTACTCATTTTTTGAAGAAACTCAATATCGTGGGTGGGATTGTTAGGACGTCATTACCGATGTCACAAACAGGGAGGTGATTTGCTAATTGGGTGGCAGTGTTTGAGCTTCGGTCCGAGGCAGAAAAGAAATGGGATAGTGCCCCTTTAACCATACCTATCTAACTCTGTTCCCAGTTTTCTTCTGACTTACTGTTTTACCTTCTCTACTTTGTCCTAAGCTATCTTTTATCACATTCTATTCCTCTAACATCCCTAGTCTATTCTTGCTAGTAGAGATACAATAAATCGTGTGGTGGATACTTTTGTTGCTTCTTTTTTTATTCTTGCTAGCCTCTCAACTTTCTTCTACATTCTCTTACTTTCAGACTTACCTGCAGAATTTCATACTTCACTGATTGTCATCCTTGACAGTCTACTCTCTTGTCTCTACCCGCTCCGTTTGCCCTGCGAGCTCACTCCGCTCCCCTACTCTGCCCCCAATTCCCACCCCCCCAGTGCTCCTATATTTATTCCTCCAAAAGCCACACCCCATTACATCTACTCCAGTCAAGCAGATCACATCATTACCACTCCCAACCCCCATTATCACAACACACCCACTGTTACCTTACCTCTCATCCCTCCTTGTTACATCACCCCACCTATTTATATATCTGCTGACCTGCTTACAAAACCCTATCTCCCATTCTTCTCCCACTTCTCAGTCCAATACAATGTCTCTATCAATCATCCCATATCAATTACAACTTTTAATCTTGTTCTCACTCTTACCTCCTCTAACCACCGCCTATCTCTTAACCTCCTATGAACAACATCTATACTCTACCCTTCCCCTCCAAACACACTTCAACACCACCATTAGCTGTCTCTCCAAACTTCCTAAACTTCATATCCAAACCCAGCTACCTACTAGCCAAATATAATCGACTAGCACACATTAAGTATACCAACCTAAATACTAGAAAATTATTTGACTATTATTGTAAGCCCCTCCACCCTAAACACATAACACTCCTCCACTCCTTACTAGATGGGGACATTCACCATAACCCTGGCCCAAACTATACCCTTACCACTGCAAACTGCAAGCCGAATAAAACTAGTACCCTAGCCCCTACCAAACCTTCTAACTCACGCTCTATAGCCCATCTCAATATACACAGCACTTGCAATAAAATTGCTCAACTTCATGCCCTCCTAGATGTCCACCTATTTGACATCCTATGTTTATCAGAAACTTGGCTAAAACCGACTGTTAAGGACAATGAAGTCACCCCACCTGGTTACAATATCATTAGACTAGACTGCACAACCAAAAAGAGAAGAGGGGTAGCAATCCTCTATAAAGCAGAGCTACAAGTTAGCACTGTAAATCTTAGTCCACCTTTAGACAATAGTGCCAAAATACTTATCTCTAAATTTCAGGTCAACACATGTAAAGCCATAAATATTATCTGTATATGTCTTCCTCCAGGAAATAACATCAGTACACTTGAGAATATCCTTAACTGGCTTTCTATTAATCTCCCACAAGAAACCATAGTCCTAGGAGACTTTAATATCGACTGGAAGTCTTGTAGTAATACACACCCCACCACCCATATTAACCTTTATGGCTTCTCACAAACTATTAACTCCCCTACCAGAACTGATAGACCCAACAACAAAGAAAGTACCTTGGACTAGATACTTACTAATAGTCCTCATCAAACTTACAAAGTAGGAACCCTCCCAGATGACCTAAGTGACCATTCACTAACTTATGTTATCAAACATAAAACCACCCTAACCTTCCCTAACACTTTCAGAACAGTATGCACCAAAAAGCAATTTAACCCAGAACTTTTCCAAACAGAACTCAAACAATGTAATTGGTCACTGTTAAAATCTCTGCCACTCAATGAAGCAGTAGAATACTTCAATTCCACATTCTTAGCCATCCTGGACCACCACGCCCCAATACGCTCTGTTAGAAATAAAGCTAAACCGGCCCCTTGCCTCTCTAATAATACTAGGCAAAAAATCCTTCTCAGAAACAAATCCTGGGCAAAATGGCGTACTACTAAGAATCCTACAGATCAACAAACCTTTATGCAACATATAAACAATACAAAAAAAGCCATCCTGTTAGATAAAAAGAACTTTTACCTCCAATTACAGAAAACCTACCACAAGGAACCACAAAAGTTTTGGACTACCATTAACAACCTTCTATATCCAGGTCAATCTATCACTCCCAATCCATTAGGCTCTAACCCTGAGAATCCCACACATACTGCTAATGCCTTCAATTCTTTCTTCACAGACGCCATCCAAACTCTTGCTAGCCATCTATCTCCTGATACCTCAAAACTGCCTACTTCTACTACAAACCCACCCCCATCATTTCATTTACAACCAGTGGCTACTTCCTTTATTTGCCCCTTCTCCAAAAATTAAAACCTACCACCCCTCAGCTGACCAAATTCCAGCAGAATTCCTGCAAAAAGGAGCTAAAGCCATTGCCAATTCCATCTCCATTCTCATCAATAGAACCATTAGTGAAGGAACTATCCCATATATCTGGAAAATTTCTCATATCATCTCATTACATAAAGGGGGGAACTCCAATGACTTCTCTAACTTTCATCCTATAGCTCTGCTATCTCCTCTTGCAAAAATAATGGAAAAGTGCATCCATAAGCAACTACTTAACCACCTTCTCCATAACAACTTACTTGCCAACTGTCAACATGGATTCAGACCTTTTCACAGTACCACCACTGCCCTGCTATCCTTCACAGACTGTAACAACAAAAATCACAACAAAAATATTCTTTCCTCTGCAGTCTTTGTTGATTTATCTAAAGCTTTTGACATGGTTAATCACCAACTCCTTTTATACATACTGAAATCCCTTTCACTCGATCCTCTAGCCATGAATTGGTTCAAATCTTACCTAGAAAACTGACAGCAGGCTGTACTCTGGCAAAATAAACTATCTAATCACCTTCCCATTTCCCTTGGTGTTCCACAGGGCTCCATGTTAGGCCCACTCCTATTTTCCATTTATATTAATGACCTTCAATCAGCAATTCCACACACCAACTGCATTCAATATGCAGATGACTCTACTATAATCTGTTCAGCCACTTCTCAAACTGAACTTCAGTCTCTTACCCAAAAAGCTTTCAATACTGTAGAACAATGGTTCTCAAACTGCTGTCTCCTCCTTGTTGTATATTTCAGCTTTTCCCGGTCAGGGGTCACCACAGCGGAACTCCGGTCCGCTAATGATTGGCAGTAGATTTTTACGTACCGAGTTGCCAGCTCTGACGCACAACCTTCAACGAAGGTACGCCCATTCACGCATGTCTCCCCACAGAAGACGCTTTAGCTGAGAATCAAACAGGACAGTGTCTTACTGTGAGGCGAAAACTACACTGTTACTCTTCACACCAACCCGAAAGTCCACCCCTATACATTTCACACTCACATCTAATAATGATACTCTTATTTCTCCTGAACTAACCACTAAACTCTTAGGAATAACAATAGACAACAACCTCAACTTTGATACTCATATAAACAGCACAATAAAATCAGTTAACAAAAAACTGGGATCCCTTTACAGAATCAAACCCTTTGTTACACCAGTAGCTAGGACCGCTATACCCAGAACTCACTTAATCTCCACTCTACTCTATGCTTCACCTATATACACTAATCTTTCTAAAAACAATCTCAACAAACTGGCAACATCCTATAATAATATTGCTAGATTTGCTACAGGCTCTCCTTTCAGAACTCATCACTATCTGAATCTAAAACAACTTGACTGGCTAGAATTTCTTAACCAGCTTCAATTTCACCAGCTTGCTATAACCCACAAGACCCTGTATCAACCCACCAACACTCCAATACTCTCTAGCCTCATTACACCTTATAATAATCTCAAGAACTTATGCTCCTCAAATAAACTGCTGATCAATACTTCCAGATCCAACAACTCAGCAGGTGACTCCTGTTCTCTAACACTGTTGGAAAACTATGGAATCTACTACCCACTGAACTCACAACTCAGACTTCTCTCTCACTTTTTAAAAGGAATCTAAAACTATTTCTCAGTACACACTGGCATTGCTCCTGTACTAACCCTGACTAACTTATTTCCTTTACACTAGTCATCACTCTACATCTCTATAATCTTACCCTTAAAGAAACAATATACCATGTTACTGCAAATAAAATCTATGTATATATGTATATTGTACCCTCTCTTGTACATTACCCTTTGCTGCCTACTGCTCATGTTATGCTCACTATGAGTATTGTATTTTGTACTTTTTAAAAAACTAATGTTTTTATGAAACAATAGCTGTTTTTTTTTTTTAGTTTGATCTGTTATGACTTTTATATTAATTCTGTATGTTTCTTGGAGCTTTTCTCCCCGGGCCTCTAATGAAAATGGACATGTATCCAGCTAGACTAGCCCGGTCAACAAATGTAAAATAAAATTAATAAATAACATAGTCTGTTGCTGTCATGTAGTAATGAACAGATATGCATATTCTCTAGTATTGTGGGTTTGTACTGTTGATGTACTGAAATGCTGCTCCAACCCTGTACCAATGCCACAGGTGTGGCTGCTGACATTACAACTCTCACACAACTATATAGGTCCCTCTGGTATACAACTGGGGCAGCAGCCTGTAGCTGGTGAGTATGGAGTCATTGTGTTCAGGTTTGCCAATACACCGGCCATGTTATGGCCATGTTATTTGCCATGCACACATTTAACACACCTACCCATAATGCATGCTGTACATGTTCACTTATTGTTGTTGTTAACTGCACTGCATCACAGTGGTCACCATGGTGGCATATCTGAAGGGTATGTAAGAGTCCTGCAGTATACCTAACAACCTGTCAGTGCAAGATGTGTGGACAGAGATGAACATAATGGAGGGACAAATGGCCTACAGTAGGGATATGACTGAAACATTACCCTTATACAGTGGCTACAACAATGTATACACCACTATTACAATGGCAACTGTTACAGATCTACACAATGGCATATCACAATATCACATTCCACACCGTTTACAACCTGTAATGTGATCCTAACATCAGAAACGAATGTGTAATATGGAAACTTATGTTAGGACAACAAATATGGGGAATACATACCTTAACAAAAACTGGAAGCATATGTGTGCACACACTCCAAATAACATATTGTGGAAGCAGCTTTTGAGGTATTGACAGGATTCACTCTTCTTCAGTAAGCACCTTCCATCAAGTACAGGGCCTCAATGTCACACCAAGTAATGGTCTGCTGTCCAAGAAGTATGTCCATGACATTTGCCCACTCACTTGCAACAGAGGCAGCCATTGCTTGCACACATCTTACAAACCATGGAATGGATTCCATATCCAAAATGTAGCACTCAGTAGTGGGAGAAGTAGCCTTAACTCACCATTGCATATAGCATGGCAAATAGTGCAGACAGTCATGTATGTGACTATGAAGTATGGGACAACATTAATGTAGAAAATAAACAGATGCCCATCCAAGACAGATGACAACATGTGTTGCAAACTGGTCACAGAGGATGTCCAAAACCATGCAGCAATACTGAGGCACTTGCAGAAATGTCTAGCAAGTACTGCTTGTGCAGTACCTGTGTCAACAATTGCCTGGAATCTGAATAAGTGTGGCCTATGGGCTGGGGTAATCAGATGGAAGAGTTGTTCCACAGGAAACATCATCCAGGTAGCATATGCATAATATCACGTCTCCAAAAGGCATGTGTTGCAATGTGTAATGGTGTACTGAGACCAAGGCTGAGACCTACAGACAGTATTAATAAAGATACATGTGGTGCACAAGCAGCACCTCACTCCACCTCAGGCCCACCATCTCCATCTGTACCTTGCTGGTGCCAGTGTACACCTTTAGGTTTGCTGTTCATCAGCAGGAACTAGGCTGGTAGACATGGCATTCTGAATTTGGAACACTGCAAAATGACACTCATGTGTGGCTCATAGTTGTCAAGCATCTGCAATAAGGCTAAGGATGGGGAGGGGTGTCATCCTGAAACACAACAGTGAACTGAAGCATACATCCAAAGCTCTCTAAGAATGGCTGTATCGGAACACAGTCAAGGTCATGAATTGCGCCATACATAACCCTCACTCCACAGCAATACTGAAGGCACTGTGTGACCTCCAAGGGCTGTGCACATGAGCTGACCTTGCAATCCGTCAGAGTTGGGGGACATTTGTAGGGTGGAGTGACCAAATGGCAAGTGAAGATGGGCCACGCTAGTATACCCATTCCAGGAATAGTGACTGCTGTAGTTCACTTAACAGGTGCTGCCACAAACCATCATGTTAAGGGTGTGCACACTTATGCAACCCACATATTGTATGCATCTCAATCAGCATCTGCACAACTAACACATTTGTTTGATACTGTATGTGATTCTACAGGTCATATGTCACATATCAGGTGTGTGTAATGTTAACATATGCGGTATTGTGGCCCCAATGCATATCACGGAAGAGGCTGGCATGTCAACAAGGGTATGTACACTCCTCATAGCCACAGTAAGCTATGAAGGTTGACAGTGTAATCGGATTTTATTACTCATACATGCACTGCTGATGATGAGATCTGAAAATCAGAGATCAGGCATACACTATTGAAATCTGTCCTCATATCATCCCAGGTATGTCTCAGACAAACACATAGGGGCTGTGAGCAACAGAGCAAACATAACTGCCACACATATACACATTCAGCAATGGTGTGTACACTCATGAGGTATAGTGCACAGTACATGGCAGGGTGCTGAACAGGTGCACAGCAATATTGTGTACATGGGTGCAGTGTGTTCCAGGGGAAGGGGCATCACCTACTAACACAACTCATGCATCACAGAGATGTATAATGTTGGTAACAAGGATTTAGTATAGCTGCAGTGCATGCTTTTGAGTGCCATATGTCATGCATGTTGACTGTTGGGTAATGAGAGGTATGTGTAATATCTTTGTGCCACCTCACCGTAAGTGTGTGTGTGTGTGTGTGTGTGTGTGTGTGTGTGTGTGTGTGTGTGTGTGTGTGTGTGTGTGTATGAGTGTGTGCAGAGGCAAGCAATGATGTACAGGTCTTAAATTATGTTTTTTGTTTTCTCCTCACAGGTGGCGAGGTGAGTCAGGGTCTTCCCTGCAGAGAAACTGATGTTCGTGTCCATACAGACTTAACAATGATGATAGGTATGGTAAGGCACATGCAGGGTTGTCAGGGGCTGAAGCTGTGCCATCAGTTGACATCCCACTTTTATCCACCCCATCCCCATACACAGTCACAATGCATATACATACCCCATCACCAGTGGCCATAGATGAGGGACAGTTGGTGGGTCGTGGCATGGGACAGGACAGTGTGGTGACTATGGCAAGTGTGTTTGTACACAGCAGCCATAGCGGGATGACCAGCAAGGTACCACACAGGCAGATGTACAGGGGTGCTCATAGGAGGGCTGCTGATCATCATTCCCCTGGCAGAAGTGCCACAGTAGGTGTCACCAGATGCATGTTTCAATCCACCATGGAGGCACAGGAACATATGGCACATTGCACCAGGCAGAGTCTGGGGCTCCAGAGGGCTAGTCATTCTGCTGTACTTGACAACATCCATGATCTTGCAGGTGCCCCTGTTATTTTGCAGTGGTCCTGGATAGTCGGTTGGGTGAGATGGTGGGAATCCTCAATCGTGCACTGTCTGTGTTAGAGCATATAGTGGGAGTAGGGTGACAGCCACATGGACGTAGGTCAGCAACACCAACAGGGGGAGGTCTACGTGGACATGCAACAAGTCACAGCCACTCCCATAGTGGCAGTACCAGCACCAGCACTGCAGGGGGGTGCTGTCCACACCACAATACAACAGGCCACATGCCCGTGGTCCTGGCTGGTCCCAACAGTGACATGCATCCAGCGGACATTTGTCATCATCAGGGGAGAATACCATTTCTGGGCTTCTACCTGGTAGTGCTGGTGGAACCCCTGGCAGGCACAGTTCTCATGTCCATGGCCGGACAGGGTGAACTGTACACCCTGCCATATACAGTCTGCAGTTGTCCAACAAACCCCTGTATAGGCCAGCCACATGGCAGAACTGTGTGCATACATACACACACACATCACCAACACAGCTAGGGCACCTCCACACCTACACACACCACATCTGCATAGCCCAATTGATAAACAGCCCCTAACACACACACACACACACACACACATGATGTCAACCAAATGGCTCAGCCTAGGCCTCTGGCAAACCCACAACACACCCTGTGCATATGATGATACCTGTGCTACATCCTTCTCATCCATACCATCAATAAAAGGACATGCTAATATGGTTCTGATGCACAGGGTGAATGTACTAAAGTTTAGCAATGTAATTCTGTGTAACATGTTTTCAGCTGGAACGTTTAATGCTTACATGTCAGGATGTGCAGCTGTCCAGCCATGATACATTATAGCTGTTATTAACACTGACTGATTGTGGTCTCCATAATGTATTCAGTTTGTGTTGTAGGTCTCTATGTATCAGCAGGCTGTTGGTCTGCTATTGCTTCCTGCAAGGGGTATGGCACTGTGGTGACACACTGACTGTGTCATATCCTGGGTACAGCTGAACACAAGTAGCAGGTCTGTATAACAGTTACTGCATGTGCCACATGGCTGATAGGTCTGACGGGTGTATACAGGCGAGTGCATGGTGGCTGATGTCAGCAGCTCTTCTACAGTGGGCAATGGTATGTGTACTGGGTGGCGCACACCAAATGTTTGTGAATAAAACACACACACACACACACACACACACACACACACACACACACACACAGAGGCTTTGGTGCTGATGCAATACACAGAGAATACTGTACACATGGATGCACTTAATTTTACACTGAACTCATTTTAGCCTATGTAATTCCACCAAGACAAAATAGACAAAACATCACATCAGTAAATAATCAGTCTCCCAGCTTTATATCATTGACGATGGCACTGGCAGGGTATATGTCCTCTTCCCCAATGTTGTGCAATCCTGGAGTTGGTAAACATAGGTGTGCTGGTGTGGGTGGCACAACCCTCCATTTTGGAGGGTGTGGGGTGGCGTAGAACCACACATAGTGTGATTAACAACTACTTAACCTGATAACATACACTGTACAGTATTACAGCAGACTAAGCAGAGGGATACACACAACGATAACCCCAATGAGGTTGGCTGTGCCCACAACATCCACACCCAACTATATATACCAACTCCAGTATCACTGTATCACTGTACAGCTGTACAGTGGGAAAGAGGGCATTTACACATCTACTACTACTACTTTTGATGGAATGAATTTCCACAGGATGATTCCTTTGAAATGTTAGCATTTGCCAGTCAGTTCTCAGACAAATGACCTCCTGGGACATGTATTTTCTGCAAACTGAAGTAGATCCCTTCAAATACACACACACACTTACTTGGCAACACTGAGAGTAGAACCCCTACCTAGGTACTTATTACTACTAATGTGTTTGGCCTTAATTGCACACACCACACAGGTTTAGGATGAGGTGTGTCCCGAGTTTCTTGTTAAGTGAAGTACATCAACAGTCCTTGTACAGTATGGTAATGGGGGATGTACTGGGTATTAGTGAACAATACATAGTATGACATACTGTCATATACACATTGACAAACACATAACAGTCATAGACACATCTGAGAGACCTGGGTTTATCAGTGCTAACTACCTTGTCAGTGAGTCTATTCTGTTACAGAGAATTTACACACAGCACATGCATCATTGGGCTGGATAGTGTAATCAGTTACCTGTATGGTTGATGGTGACTGCGGGCCTCATACAGTGGACCTTGGGACATGTACTGGGGGTACCATAGTGTAAAGACAGTATACTCAGCACTCACACCCCACATTGGATATTTTACTCACTGAAACCCATGATAATGCTCTGACATACCCACAATCACATATTGGCCAGGGCTGCAATACAACCCCTTGTCTCTCTAATCAGTGCTACTACAGGGATATGCATTTATTGCACATGCCACAGGGATAGTAGGGTGAGGGTTTGTCATGGCTCACCTAATATCAGCAACATCACTATCCCTTATAATGTATGGCAAGGTGTATTGTATTTGGAGAATGTGGTCTCAGAATGCTGTATCCAACAAATATACACACTCACACACATACACACACTTGCCAGGGCTCAGAGGGTAACCCATGCCTATCTACCCATTTGTACAACAGTGTTATGCTGGTACTGCAAGCTCCAGGTATCCCATAGGGTGAAGAGTGTAACAAGGTACATTTAATGTCAATTACAGCAGCAGCCATTTTTAACTATGGCAATGGAGGGTGCAGTAGGTGAGAAGCCCCTCAGGGTATTATCAACCACATGTGTACAAACAGACAGACACTGTTATTCTCAGTAATGCAAACTGACACATTTGTCAGTACTGGGGTCTATAGGTGCAGGTGTTCCTATGTGTCTACCTGGCTAATGTCCATGGAGAGATGAGAAGAGTAGGGGATGTGGGTACACTGGTATCATGCCACCTGACAGATGTCAGCAGGCCATCTATCAACTGATGCCACCTGAGTGATCCATGGCATGTGGTGCATACAGGGAGGGGTTTCCTAGCTGTGGCATTCATAATGCAGCTGAGCAGACATGTCAGTATCAGTCAAGCATAGATTAACTGTAAGCAGCAAAGATGGATATGTGACATCTGCACATCTGTACAGAGGACAGACAGAAATCAGCTAGCCAACAGGTTATGCATTAGGATGAATGTTTTGACAGATAGATGTCTGACACTGATAGGTATGTCATTACTACATGACAACAGCCCTCAATGACATGTCCTATAGACATAGCCTAGAGTTAATATCCGCATATCAAATCACTATCCAGTAGCAAATACTTAATAACATACAGCCCACACACCAAGAACATGATAGTCAGTACTCAGAGTCCAGCTTTGATTGCAGGAATGTATGGTTCCAGTACGACAATCTGCAATCTACTCTTACTTCGAAAAATCACTGTTAAAAGTAGTAATATAATGATACAATACATACAAGTGTGACTGCATATAACATGGGATACTACCCATGTATGGAACACATACAAAGAGAAAAGATTGTGGTACTAGCCATGTATACTCGGGTGTCCCATACAGTATATTCACACTTGTTGCTACTGTAATGACAGCACATAGAAGCATGTTATGTACATGGAATTAAATACACTTATTAAATATGTCATTATCCTGCTATTTTATCAGACTGGAATGTGATCACCGGTTACAAGGGATGAGCTATGCTTAGCAGGTAAAAGCATTGCTTAAATTTAAATGCTAAGCACATTTGCACACTGGTAAGCGAAGCCTAAATGGTGTAAGTGCCTTTTTGTTTAACCGTACGTTAGCACAGCTTGCCATTGTACAAACCCATGCAAACATGCTTAAAGCTACTCAAAATTGCCTTAACCACTCTGTATCCAACAGTCCTTGTTCTGCCTAGCAACAAAATAAACAGCTTTTGCAGGTCTTGAACCCAGGACCCTGTACACTATAGTTTGTTGTTTTTTTCAAATATATCTTTCAGTACACATAATGAATAGTAGTGAACAACTGATTTGACTACTACAATTGTTTAGTACTTGTAAGTGAAAATAGTGTTGAATCAGTCATGTTGTTATAGCTAAACATACACATATCAGATAAATATGGTGGGATACATCTGGGAAGCTATATACAACACTCATGTTTACACATAAGGATATGGATATATATATATATATATTACACACACACACACACACACACACACACACACACACACACACACACACACAGACACACACACACGTAGATATATGTATATATGTACATACACACATACATACTTTTGAGCGGGCATTCGAAAGACATGCGTTGAATGGGCGTGCCTTTGTTGAAGGCTGGCCGTCAGGCTGGCAACTCAACACCATAAAAAACAACTGACAATCATTAGCAGACCGGAGTTCCACTGTGGCAACCCCTAACCGGGAAAAGCTGAAAGACAAACAACAACAACACACATATATACTTTATATATCTATATATATCTGTATATTTATATATATATATATATATATATATATATATATATGTATATATTCATATTTTATATATATGTGTGTGTGTGTGTGTGTGTGTGTGTGTGTGTGTGTGTGTGTGTGTGTGTATTTATTCATGTGTGTGTGTGTGTGTGTGTGTGTGTGTGTGTGTGTGTGTGTGTCTGTGTGTATGTATGTATATACATATATATATATATATATATATACATATATAAATATATAGATGTATATATGTGTGTGTGTGTGTGTGTGTGCGTGTGTATAAATATATATATATATATATATATATATATATATATATATATAAATATAGATATAGATATATATATATATATATATATATATATATATATATATATATATATATATATATATACATACATATATATATATATATATATATAGAGAGAGAGAGAGAGAGAGAGAGATAGAGAGAGAGAGATTATAAATATATATATATGTATATATGTATGTGTGTGTGTGTGTGTGTGTGTATATATGTATATATATATATATATATATATATATATATATATATATATATATATATTCTTTTGGCTTTTCCCAGTTAGGGGTTGCCACAGCAGAACTCTGGTCCACTCATGATTGGCAGTGGATTTTTACAGTGTCGAGTTGCCAGCCCAATTTCCAACCTTCAAAGAAGGCACGCCCATTCATGCTCGCACCTACCTGCATGTCTTTAGTGTCACTCAACCTCGGGGAGATCATGCACACTCCACACAGAAGAAGCTCTAGCCAAGAATCGAACGGGAGAACCTCTTGCTGTGAGGCGACAACTCTAACCGTGTTATATCCACCACGGATATATATATATATATATATATATATATATATATATATATATATATATATATATAAAACATATGGCCATAAGATGTAGTAGAGTCATACCTCAGCACCAATAGTCAGAACCTCTTAGTGCAAGGGGATACAATTAAAGAATTGCAGGTATAAATGTAGAATGTTGCTACAGTAACAGGGGTTGTGTCAACAGACATGTTGTGTAGGAAGTCACTTCTGATACTGACATGTATACCATCAGTTACTGACAGACATCATAAGATCATCATGATGAAGTACCACACAAATCACAGTAATGATTCTGTGGAATACAGTAGAGATATGACCAATATACATGGACAGTCTGACACAATCTGATCAGTCCAGAGGTATACACAGAACTCCTTAGTGCATGACGTGTGGACCAAGCCTGACAAAGTGGATGCTTACCGCCATGTACATTTGGATATATCACAAAAATACTGGACTAGATAAGCTCACACAGTTGATGCATTCACACACTCCTGTCTGTCCTAACACATATTAACCAGAGGAGCAGAGGTCCCAAGCCCACATACTTCTCACTAGTTAGTGACATACATCTTCACAGCATCCCACTGCTTTTTCAGAAATACATATCACTTATGGTGGACAGGCAACAGTACATCTGACAAATATCCAGACATAACATCACACTAGGTAAATACACTGAGTTGCTAGGCATGTCACAAACCACTGTGCAAATTACAGGCAGACTGCCACAACACTGACCCAAGTTTCCTATGGGGGCATACACATGTACTTGCAAATATAGCAGGCATTATAGGCATGTAACAGCATGGAGTAAAAGACACCAGTGTGAAAGTGCATACCTACAACCAATCTGAACACAGTCACAATCACATTATGGTAAGCCTAATTAATAGTACAGTATATGGACTGTGTGAACAAAATCATCCTCATATGTGCCACTCACACACTAAGCCTACATATACTGGCCTAATACACAGTGTAGTCTGATGCCTGACTGTTGTATGGGACATGTCTCACTCTGGCCCTACAAACATATACGCTGATATTGTACCGTAAACTGGAGCAGCATGCAATGGTAGATAGAACAGGACTAAGAACAATGCCATCTACCTCAGTCTGTACACAGGCCAAATAACATATTCACAATACACACTCTGTCAACAATCATCATAAGTACACAGACCTCACTACTGTACAGACTATGACAGAATGTCCAGGTTTTGTCCTCAAATATAAGGCCTACTATACATAACATGTCTAGCAGTCTGATATCTCACTGGCTTGTTATCAGGTATGATGTCAGTAAATAATGATATACTGTACATATGCACCACTTACTGCATGGCATATGGACAAATGGTGACAGACTTGGGAGTCAGAGGCACAAACACAGGGCCACTATTGACATATTGCTGTGATAAACTGAGAAAATTTCTGGTGTAACAGGGTTTGTTGTTACAAATCTCTTCTGAGGGATATGAAGTCAGTAACTCACATGGAGGTCACCATGTTCTGAATGCAATCATCAGGGTATGCTGCTGCATTTCTAAAGACAGGAAATATGTGAGTAACACACCACATGTAAGACTCCAAACTCTGGCCAGTCTGCAGATAGCCCTAGAGGTGAGAGTTTCCTCAACCACATAACACTGTCATGCCATACTTTAAATCATGTAGATCATCCATATCCACACAAACCCTGTTAAACCAACATTACTTTAAATGTAGAACAGCAATACTTACATTATGTCCCCATGTCTGGAACATGCCCCTCCTGTTCATTGGTCTGTCTCCACAGTGTATGTTGTAAGAGGTATTTCCATCTACCCTATGTGATGCTGTTTGGCAGACAGCCACATGAAGTCCTGCTCGCATTGAAGGAAAAGGGCCAACACCCACATGAAGTGCTTAGTTATAGGAGTGTGTTTCCATGCAACTGGCTATAGGAATGATACCACAGCTGTTCCACATGCAATTAGCAAGTGGGGGACTGCAATTCATGCACAGGCCACCAGCTGATCATGAGCATTACTTAAAAAACTCAAGCTGCTGCCTATGCAAAATAGATGTACTTTACCACATCGACCAGAGAGGGGGGTGGGGGAGAGACAGAGATAAAGTAAGAAAGGAAGAGAGTAAGAGAGTAAGAGCCAAACATGTTTGTG
>NC_056746.1:751495123-751505123 GCF_019279795.1 Protopterus annectens | reverse complement strand
GGCCATATCCTGCTGAGGCCATACATCTCAGCTGTACAGATTCACCCAGGTTACCCAGAGGCAGGGCTCATATATCTGGTCAGTTCCCCTTCATATTGTGGTTTACAAGCAGGTTTGTAGCCACCTATTACTGGGTTTTCAGGCAAGGGTAGTATGGGCACACATTAGAGTTTCAGACTTCACACATTCCATGGCATCCATGCTTCTTCACCCCCCACTCTGTTATTCTATCCTCTTCCTAACATTATGCAAGTGATATCTGAGAAGTATCCCTATAGTTGTCCCTTCATCCCAGCAGTATTTAGGGGTTGGTCCACAGTTCATGCAGTAGGACATGGTGGGCATGCTACTGGGATTTGTCAACATGGCCTTGCATTTATCTTCTGTGGACTGTGTTATGTTGTTAGTTGAGACCCCATGAGATAACATGCATTGTCAGTACTGGTGAGGCAGAGGCCTTTGACAGAGGACTGCAGGGCATTTGGTAGTGATGTAGGCCATCTGTAGCAGGCTAGTGCATTCTGTCACTCCTACATTCCCAGGCTGTGAGCTACTGGATTCCCCTGGGGTGACAGGGTAAGTGTGCGAGGTGTTAATGGCAATAGTTTCTGTCCATATTAATCCATTAGTCTGGATGCTGGCAGGGTGCTGCTTACAGATAGGGACACACCTGCATGGGACATCTCCTCAGCATGCTGCATTCTGTGGGTATTCCCATACAGAAGTGGGGGTCATACTGTACTCATTCCCAACACCAGGGATATAACCTGTGATAAACCTGTGGCTGATGGTGGGGTGAGCTGTGTGCATGTGTGATATGAAAACTTCTTGCAGCTGACTCACAGATATACCTGGGACATTCCCCTTATACTGCCTTGTGCGGGGACATAGACAGTCTCTCATTACTTCATAACTGTGCCTTCTGTGGTCTGCCAGTGATTGGCCAGACTACAGCAATATTCCATACTACACGACAACTAATGTGTTGCTAACCTGTATGTACAATTCCAAAGGTGTGTGCATTTGACAGTTACATTTTATGTACTCTCTCCAGGGTATTTCCACCTGTGTACCATGTGTATGTCTGGGCCCACATTCATGGCATGTCCATCTTTCAGATGGTGACAGATATTGACATCTAAACAGTGAATTGGGTATTGCTGGGATGCATTGTGGTTGGCACTGCAGTTTTCAGAACATGGCCCTGTCATCAACAGTACTGACCAAAGGGCCACCAAGACACAACCCTCCATGCCTACATGCTGACTACTTCCACACAGTATAGAACATACAACAAGCTATCACACAGACCCCTGCATATTGCACACATGCAACGATCTATCCTGTAAATTGGGCCAGCTCAGGTAATCTGTGCTCCACTGTTATTAAGCCCACACATACATGTTACTGCATTTCTAACTAGGATTGGGGGGGGGGCACACCTGACAACTGTAAAAATTTGCTATGACTGTACTGGTATTTTCAGGTACACTTTTGGCTTCCATTTTGTTTTGTATTCTGACCTATCATGCAGACTAGAGGCATGTCAGTAGAGTACAGATCTTAGCTTTTATTGACCTACATTTCAGTTTCAGACTTCTTACCCTTCAGAACTGACATACAACTGCCAGACCTGTTGTAGTATGTCTGTGTAGGTCTGGAGGGGGGCTGTTCTCTATTGCCATCAATTGGAGGCCTTAGCACAGCCTTTCTTTATGGTCATCTACACCTGTCCTGGTGGCTGAGGCTGTTGGGTATGTCAGCCTCATTGACATGCATGTGTGTGTCCTATGGACACACATTTTGGCCACCACATGTACTGCAGTGGGATTTGTCACCTTGTCTAGTACTGCCTACTTTGTTGACACCAGTATTTGTTATGGATTTCATGCTATCCATATAGGTGTCCACTATCTGCTGCCATCCCATTCAGCCACCCAATTCTGTTGCATGCTCACGTCCATACCATAGATACAACTATCAGAACATATTACTCCATTCAGTAATTGATAGGAAGAGTGACTTGCCTTGTGTCTGCGCCAGTATTGCGGATGGTGCTAGAGGGCTGAATATGTCGGATGCACATAGTACACTCCCTATACATGGTAAGCACAGGTAGTGTCATGTTTGGCATCCCTTTTACTGTATGTGCGAGTCAGAGAGAGGTGTCATTCCCTGGGTCCCTACCGTGTCAGTGTATGTGCTATGTGTTGCCTCTTTACCAAAGCCTGGGCATACTGGGCATGCCTCCTTCTGCCTACATGGGCAGGCTCAGGTTATTCCTCCTCCAAGTCCCTCTGTGCCTGTGCTGGCCTTGGTAATGGTGGGGGGCAGTGTGGCCCTGCCCCATGCTGTTCCTGCTGCAGCTGTTTCCATAGAATCATATTGTGTAGCATGGCACATGCAATGAAATTTTGTGTACACATAGCTGAAGAGTACTGCAAGGCTCCACCGGATATGTCCAGGCACCAGAACCATGACTTGAGCATCCCAAACCCATGCTCTATTATGATTCTGGTTTGTGCATGTGCCTCATTATGGAGTTTTTGTTCGGGTGTGTGTGCATTTCTGATGGGTGTCATCAGCCACAGCTCCAGTGCTTAACCAGCATCCCCCACTAGGTGGCCATGTGGGATGTCTCCACTGGCAAATCTTTGGTACAGCTGTGTCATATGCCAGATGTGGGAGTCGTGATAGCTTCCAGGGCTGGCAGCACACTCATTCAAAATAATGCCCTGGGCATCGGACACAACCTGGCAGTTGATGGAGGGGAAGCCTTTGCAATTTATATAGACCCTACCCCGCTCACCGGGTGGTGCTTTGTTGTGTATGTGCTTGCAGTCTATAGCACCCACTACCTCAGGGTATTCTGCTATTTGGTGGAAGAGATGCATATTGCTGGTCAACCCCTCATGGGTGTTGAGGAAATATATGTGCTCACCGGCATGTGCTGACATGGCATCCAGGAACTGGTGGAGTACCCTGGATGCTGATTCATGTGAGATCCCCATGATATCCCCAGTTGGCCTTTGAAAAGTGCCTGTGGCTAGTATTCTTAACCCTACATATACCTTGGTATCCACTGGGATGGGTTCCCCTCTGCTGGTTCTGTGTGTGAGGCATGGCCGGCACAGCTCAACAATTTTCTGTAGGAGGTCCCTGTCCACCCTATAGCACTCCACTATTTCCAGCTCATGTAGCCCCTGGCAGGTTACCCTGGGTCTGTATACTTTTTTCCTTCTCCTCACTGTGGGTTGGTCATCAGCAGTCTCATCCTCACCACTCTCAGCCTCTTCCACATATTGATGTATTAGAGCAACAGCAGCCCCTATCATTTTGTTAGTTTTGTCAGGTAAAATTTCCCCATCTGTGTATACCAGTGGTGTAGAGATTGTGGGAAAAACCAGAGTGAAAGGTGTTTGCATAGTTTATAGCAGTGTGCTGGGCTAGGCTGCTGCCTGTGTAATTAATTGGCTGATTCTGATACATTTCACCTGCCAGCTATGCTAGTTCTCCTTGATGGCTGATTCTGATACATTTCACCTGCCAGCTATGCTAGGTCTCCTTGATTGCCTTCCTACTGCTGTTTTCCCTTCTCATTGCCTTCCTGTTTAAGCCCTGAGGCGCAGCACACATACCCAGTGCTCAGATGTGAACAGAGCTGCTATTTCCTGTTTTTTTTTTTCAGGCAATGTAAACACTGCTAGGCAGCCTCAGACATGCTCCCTTCCTTGGCTGTGCTTAGCTAAGGGCAAACACGGGCCACAGAGCTCCAATAACCTTACAGCATGCATGACACTCCCCCTTATGAGATCATCTACCTCTTTTGCTTATTACCATGGTGTTGCTGCACCTACATGGTTGGGTGCAAGCTAACACTGAGGGGAAATCTGTGATTCAGTATCAGTCCCCTCATTTGCATAAAACTGACTGCTAATGCATGGTTACAAAACTGACACTCAGCCTTCCCACTTAGCAACCAGTATTCCATGGTATTGTTGTCTTATGCATGCCATTGACTATTATGGCAGAATGCTGATTTGGGTTTAAAAGCTTATTTCCAACTTTTTTCCTTATTTTCAGGCCGATCCCATTTGCCACTGCTGTCCTATGCTTAAGCGGATGAAAACGGCCAAAAAAATCTATTTCCCATGCCAGTGGACATATATTTGGCCATTGGCATGCCTACTACATTGAATACATGCTTTCTTTCCAGCTGTCATGCCTCCATTTTGTAATGTGCAGAAATGCATTCGGCTAGTAACTGAATACATTTCTGCAGGTTACATTATTCCTGCACAGATGCCTGCCTGCTTCCTTGATTGCTAATTCACTTCATTTGCATGGTTTTCACCAGCAAATGAGGTAATTAGAATACAGGAGCTGCATCCGTGCAGGAATAGTGTAGGAGCTCTCGTGCACATCCCGGGTGCATGTTCCTGGATTGCTCATTGGCCATATTGTGTGCAGCAGCTCTTGCACTATTCCCGCCCACCGTGCAGATCTTGCTGAATCCCAGGGACTATTTTGGGGGCCTTCATGCTTGCAAGACATCTACATTTTACTTTTGATGTTTGTATCCTCACTATCTCCCTTTTTGTCAATGAACTGAGCAGTTTGCTGGTTTTATCATAGTAGGACTTCTGGAACAAACGCTTTTTCAACAGTTGGGCTTTCACTGCTTTGTTGTTCTTAGCACATGGAACCAATAAATTACTGCTGATTGGTAGTGTGGTTTTGGTTTGCCTCAACATAATTCTCTCGGCAGGTGAACCAAGATGATTATCACAAGGAATGTTTCTGAGATTTAACAAGTGAGAAAAACATTAGTATTGTCACGTCTGGGTTTCTCTAACAGCTGTTTTGCACTTTGAACTGCATGTTCCACCAAGTTGTTTGACTGAGGGTATTCAGGACTACTCATGATATGAACAAGGTCCCACTCACCTGCAAATTTCTTGAACTGCTGACTTGTAAACTGTGCACCATTGTCAGAAATAACTCTGTGCAGACTAGCATGGATAGAAAAATGTTACTTCATCTTAGTAATGACAGTACTGGAAGTTATGTTGGGAAGTAGGTCAATCTCAAACCAGTTTGAATAAGAGTCTAATAACACCAAGTAATGTTGACCATTCCACTCCAAGATATCTGTGGCTACTGTCAAACAAGGTAGTTCAGGAATCTGGCTTAAATGAAGTGGTTCTTTTTGTTGATGCGGCCTTGTACTGTTACATACTGAACAAGATGAATGTACACTCTCAATATCTCTTGACATAGAAGGCCAAAATACTATACTTCTCACCCTTATTTTGGTAGAATCAGTTCCTGGGTGACCACGATGCAAAATCTGAATGTATTCCTTTTGCAAGGATTTTGGAACAATCACTTTAGGACCTTTCATGATGATTAACAAAAATAAAAAAGAGGCAGCAGACACGGCTGAAGGTAGATAAATAAAAATAAAAATATACCTACAATTCTGATGTTCAAATTCTACATTTGTTTCATCAGATATACTCAGACATATATGCTAACAATAACATGCTTCCTAAAAGTGAAGAGATGGAAAATTTCTTAAGTGTACTCACTTTTCCTAAAATTAATGACTCCCAGAAATGTCTGTTAGCAGCTCCGATTTCTTTGTCAGAAATTATTGAAGTCATTGATAATCTTAAGACCAGTAAAGCTCCAGGCCCAGATGGCTATTCGGCTGAATTCTATAAAACATTTAAAAATGTTCTGGCTCCCATATTGCTCAATCTCTTTGAATATATTGCGGAGAAAGGCATAACAGATAGGTATATTAATTATTCAAAAACAATACTAATTCCCAAAAACTCTCTGGATAAAGCTAATGTAAATAATTATAGGCCCATTTCCCTTATGAATACAGAAATTAAAATTCTTACAGCTATTTTAGCGAATAGACTTAAAAAATCAATTCAAGGTCTGATTTCTTCAGAGCAGTCAGGCTTTATGCCTAATAGACACACGTGGGATAACACCCTGACTTTGGAATCGGTAATTAATCTTACCAAAAAAGATAAAAACCCTAGATATGCCCTGATATTAGACGCTTATAAAGCTTTTGATCGGGTTAACTGGAACTTTCTGTTTTTAGTCCTGTCGAATTTTGATATTCCTTCTGAATTTATTAAATGGATTAGAACTCTTTATTATAGTGCATATACTTATCTATATATAAATAAACGAAATTCACATCCGATAAAAATCACAAATGGTACTAGACAGGGTTGTCCTCTTTCTCCTTTACTATTTAACTTGTATTTAGAATCTTTCTTTCTATTTATTATGCAGAAGACGTATCATTCAATACCTAGAATATACAATACCAATCTCAGCTTTACAGCCTTTGCTGACGATCTAAATCTTTATTTTGAACTTCCTATGACCGACACTAAGAAAATTGTTAAAGCTATACACTCTTTTACCAGTATTTCAGACTACCATATTAACCAAAGCAAATCCTTTATTTTCCCAATCAATCCCTTAGCACACAAACATTACTTATTTCCTGAGATTGCTTTTCGCCTGGATTATTCTTTAAAATACCTAGGAGTTTGGTATGATCATTCCTCTTCTTCCCTTCTACAAACTAATTTAGGTAAAACCTGGTCTTCCATTTCTCAAGATATATTAAGATGGCAACAACTAAAGCTTCCAATGCTTACTAAAGCATCTATTATTAAAATGAATATACTCCCGAAGTTACTTTAGCAATTGAATTCCTCTCTATCTAAGGTTCCAACCCCCTTTTTCAATAAAATTCATAAAGCCCTTGCAAAATTTATTTGGTACCCTAAATCTGTCAGGATCTCATATCAGAAACTTACACTATCCAAAGATTTAGGGGGTTTAGCTCTGCCTGACCTCACATTACACTACAGGATTATTCATGCAAATTGAATACTTACTATTGCTAACCATCGTCTGAATTCACCTTCTTATACCCCGATATGGGTTAATTTATGGTTTAACTATACTTTCAAACATAAGGTTAATCCTGCCGCCTTGCCTTTCTTGTCTAAAGCTAGCCTTAGTAAACTAAATTTACACCACTTGCTTAGTGGATTAGTTAAGACTCTGCAAGAACTATTCCAATCCATTAACCTGGGGAATGCCCTTTTAATTTCTCAACCTATTCATCTTAATCCAAACTTATTGTTGGGGGGTAATATGATTAATTTATCTGCCTACTCACTCATTAGGAATTTAACTTTATGGGATTTACACAAATTTAAACAACTTACATTGATTGACCTTAGGGATAGGTGGGGACTCCCCAAGAGTTATACCACGATTTTGAGACAACTAAGAGAGCTCACCTTATCCTTCATTGATAGGTATCCAAGTTGTGAAGCGGAACATAATCATGTAGCTGAATTAATACAAACCTTATTGAGTAAAAAACATATGATTTCTAATGCTTATAAAGCTTTTTCTGCTCAGCTGAATCAAGAGAAATTGATATTTGCAGAATACTGGGATCATCAGGGTACCAACTTAACATTACTTCAGAAGACTATATCAATTAATCTCACCTGCAAGCACTCACCTTTTAAAAAACTTATGTACACTCAATTTATGATTACCAACAACCTATATTTAACCCTGACGCGGTTGAATAAATTTAACCCGAATGTATCCTCCTCTTGTTCTTGTTGCTCCTTCCCACAAGCTGATATTATCCACATCTTATGGTTCTGTAGATACTCTCAAAGTATCTGGTGTTCACTAAAAGTGAGATTAGATAAAATGGGATATCATAAATCTATCTTGTTGTGGGAGATGGCCTTACTTCATATTACAAGTCTTAAATTATCTAGTTTGAAACTTAAGGTTTTAATCATTCTTTGTCTTCTAATAAAATTTTATATTATTATGCATTGGCTTGATCGCACGAAAATGACATGGGAGGATTTGAAGAATGTGGCTATCAAGTATATTACTTCCCAGAAATTAATAATTACTGATCCCCATAAATGAGCATTATACAAGAAGGTATGGGATTTAATTTTTCTTCTTTTATCTGACTAAGACCAATCTCCTCTTAGGCAATTAATCTGGTATCTCCACATAACACCTAGATTATGAATAGATTTATTTGTAGAGTGATCTGTCGTGTTGGGGTCTACCTGCATGATCTTGTAATGTGGGGTTACCCCTTAAATATGCCTACATCTCTTTAATGGTTAATAAGCTAACTGAGATACCAGGGCAGAATAGTAATTTTAGGACTTGACCCATTATTCCTTAGCAGTTGGAGTCGTTATGTCAGGTAGCTGGTATCGAATATGCTTCGTTTTTTTTTTTTTTTTTTTTTGTCATATTTGGGCGCTCATGTATATAGGTTTAGATTGTTGCTAACTATTGATATTGTAAGACTTGCTTTCACTTGAGAATGTTGCGTTTTTGTATCTTCATGTTTTTTTTATTATTTGCATTATACTTGTTAAAAGTAATAAAATGTGTTTTAAAAAAAAAAAAATAATAAAAATATACTTTAATGTAGTAAGCGCTTTTGCATCTAGGATGATGCTTCCTCAGACTTTCAATAAAAACAATGCAGTAATGAGTCACATTATAATGTGACTCATTATTGCATTGTTTTTATTGAAAGTCTGAGGCAGCGTAGCACTTATTACATTAAAGTATATTTTTATTTTTCTTTATCTACCTTCAGCAGTGTCTGCTGCCTCTTTTTTATTTTTGTTAATTGTACGCTTGTATTAAGAGGAGCTTAATTCACCACCTCATTATTTTTATTCCCTTTCATGATGATAGCATTGTCTGACAAAATCCCATCTCTGTATGGAAAATAAGGTTGCACTTCTAATGGTAAACAAGATTGATATGAAGGCTATCCTTGACTGATGAAGAGATTTAGCTTCTGGAGTACTGGATCTGAACTTGTGTGAGTTCTGAGCTCATCAAGACATATGGAAGAAAAATTTCTCACTTCCTTGACCTCAAAATCAAGTTGCTCATTGTTATGCTGTTTTGTGTTTTTTTTTTTTTTCTGGGCAATCTAGATAAGGTATCAGCAAGATAAAGAAGTCTGCCTTTGTGCAAACAAGATTGAAGTTATACTTCTGCAATCTAGGCATCATATGTTGCAGTTTGGCTGGAGCTGTATGCATAGGCTTTCTCAAAATACTGACTAGAGGTTGGTGGTCAGTTTCAATCTAAATAGGTCGACCATAAATATGATCATGAAACTTTGAACTTGCAAACAAAATTGTCAAAAGCTCTTTCTCAATCTGGGCATACTGCATCTTGGTTTGGGTTACAGTTCTCGATGTATAAGCTACTGGTCTACCCTCTGGAAGAATGACTGCACCTAGACCAAACCTAGAAGCATCACAGGAAAAACTAACTGGTTTGTGAACATCATAATAGCGGAGAGTTGGTGGGTTAGCAATTTTCTGTTTCAAGACATCAAATACTCCTTGGTGCTGTTCTGACCAAGACCAAATTACATCTTTGCATGTCAGCTCTCGTAATGGTGCTGAAAGTTAGCTTAAAGCTGGAATGAACTTGCCCAGATAGTGGACCATGCCAAGAAAATGTTATAGGGCTTGAACATTGTCTGGAGCTGGTATTTCGAAAATTGCTGTCTGATTGGAAGGATCTGGTCATAAGCCTGAACTGGTAAAAAAGTGATCAACATAAGTAACTTCTCATAGCCTAAATTTGCACTTTTGAGGATTCAGCTTAAGATTCACTTCACATGTTCCTTCCAGAACTTTCTTGAAGTTTCTGTTATGCTCGACATCACCATTGCCTCCTACTAGAATATTATCTATTATAATAGCACAGGGATAGC
Organism: Protopterus annectens; assembly: GCF_019279795.1. Classification (NCBI taxonomy): domain Eukaryota; kingdom Metazoa; phylum Chordata; order Ceratodontiformes; family Protopteridae; genus Protopterus; species Protopterus annectens. The sequence goes on along the minus strand of NC_056746.1, from coordinate 751,495,273 downwards.
CAGAAAAATTGCTCCATTGCATGTTGAAAGACTTCACTGGCAGAATTTATTCCAAATGGCATTCTCAGAAATCTGTATCTTCCAAATGGCATACTGAATGTGATTAACATTGAAGATTTTCAGTCTTTCAAAAATGCAAAATTTTAAGCA
>NC_056746.1:751466079-751494623 GCF_019279795.1 Protopterus annectens | reverse complement strand
AGTTGCTAGCCCTGCCATACCACACTTCCACACATTTCCCTCTCTGCATGTCTCGGTATTCCTCCATATTACTGTCTCAATGCAACCTTCTACAAGCTCTTCATCATTTTAATCCATGTACATTCAAGCTTTCCCTTCATCCACCTCTGATACTGGTGGGAACATTATTGCGACCCATAACGTCTGGTGCGTCCCGGCAGGGACGGAACTGTTGTTGTGTCATGAGTAGACTTTCTGGTCTACACTGTTTCTCCCACTGGTAGAATCCTGCCAGGGTTTTCAGAAGCAGCAGTTTGCTCACACACCAGACCAGCCTCATCTCCCGCTTCCATGGATGAAACATGCCCCTACACTGTGGCCCGTTTTCCATTCCTCTCTTCAGTATTATACGAGTCTACTGTTCTCACAGTATGCGTGGACAGGCACTGTTCATTGGTACTCATAGACTGCTCAGAATACTGTGACTGAGCACTGTGCACATGTTTGCTGGTATTAATGTACATACTTACATACATTTCCTATACTGTTGACTGACTGATGATATGTTTGTGATAGCAGCTGATTGTATGTCTGCTTCATGGTAACTCACTTGCTAATTATGTTGTTACTGGCCACAATGAGGGCTGTGGGCTACAGCATGCCTAAGGCACTGTAGAGGAAGTGTAGGCAGGTATGCGCTGGTGTGTGCTAGGCTCAGACCTGCTGACCTCCGATTACGGCGTCTTTCACTGGGTTGGCCTCCACATTGCTTAACCAGTGTGGGCATTGCTTACCGGCACCCACACAGGCGTACTCCCACTTGCTGCCGCATACCCCCATGCTACTTCATGTACATGTCATTATTATACATGCTTAAGTCAGGTGTACATGTCAGGTATGACTGTTCACTAAGGTCAGTGTAAGGTTAAGTTGAATTCCAATTTAGCATTTCTGGTTAGGCTATACTCAGGTATTCGGGTTAGGTTTAGTTATGCCATACCTGTGTTGTAGAGTAGATGTGAATAGTGGAGATGTAGGCGGGTAGGTGGAGGGGGGGACATTTTAATTGTACAGTAGGCCGTTCGACTGATTGTTGGGGAGCAGTAGTGCAGGTTTGTTGGGATATGTATGCAAGGCAGGACAGGAGGTGTCAGTGTCAGGAGTTGGTGTAGGGGTCTGGAGTGTTGGGGGGTGGTGGACTTCGCCAGGTGGTGATCCAAGTGTGCTTGGGTTTTCCCTTCATGTGTTATTTACATGTGCAGTCTTGGACAGCTGTAGTAATACACCTGGGTTGGGGGTACCAGATTCTGCCAATATAGTTGTGTGGAGGGTGTCACCTACCTGTGACTGTGAACACTCCTATGAATGCAACAGGGGTCGATAGGTAAGTGGTGTTATTGGAGGGGCTGATAGTGGGGACATGTACAGGGATGTGCAGGATGGCTGACAGGAAGGTCCACAGCTGGCCATTTCTTCTACAGCGACAGTTGTGTATATACCCTGCATTTAGGGGTAGGTCTGGACAATCACACCCCTGGGTGGGAGTGAGGACAGTCACAGCAATAATACCTTGTGATGCCAATTAGTTTGGCTTACATGCCTACAGTTGGGTATTGTGACCATGTGTTCTTTGGTGTTGTTTAGTGGGTTTTAAACAACACGTGGTTATACCGTCCTTTGCCATGTAAACTAAACTTTGCTGCAGTGGGACTCGTACCAGGTGTTGCTGCTTGTTAGGCATCGGCTCTGCCCAATGCACACTATTGCTTACATCCCTAGGGTGGTCCACATAGAACCGCTCCAGCCAACACCTGCACAGCTAGGCCCATAATTTCATACCCATAGTTCCCAAACAGCACATCCTCTTCAGCAGTCTTCCTTACTCCGAGTGCAGGTCGGGACTCATCACGTACATTGTCTCGCCCCATGGGTCATCAGGCATCCCCAACCTTGTACATCAGGAACATGTGTGCCCTGCCGTAGGTTATCCGTGTAATGGCTGGAAGCCCGAATAGCCATAACATTTTTGGGTTGTCCCGCAAGGGACATTCTTGTCATTGTTTCAAGATTAGACTTGGCAGGTCTCTCCCACTGGTACTATCCTGCCTGTAGTCTGGGAAGCAGTGGTTTGTTTACTTTTATTGTGTGTTTGTATGTTTCCTCTGTGTAGCTGTGGCGGGGTTGATGCTACATGTTACACGTTTGTTGATTGGGCCCCTCACCCCCATTGGCACGGCCTGTGAACATATGTAATTCTTAACTGCTGTATCATATCCTAGCTATATATATGTGTATATTTACACACACACACACACACACACACACACACACACACATATATATCTGTATTTGCATATATATATATATATATATATATATATATATATATATATATATATATATATCTGCATTTGTATGTATATATATATATATATATATATATATATATATATATATATATATATATATATATATATATATTGCTGTACATATATATCTAATGACATATGGATGCATGGGTATATGTATATATATATATATATATATATATATATATATATATATATGTCTGTCTATGCATGTATACATTTGTACCGCAGAGAGGGAAAGGTATATCTCCATGTAGTCATGGGTATATATATATATATATATATATATATATATATATATATATATATATATACACACACACACACACACACACACACACACACACACACACACACACACACACACACACACACACACACATACCTCTACATATTTACATCTACATCTGGTTATACCGTTCTTTGCCATGTAAAATAAACTGTGCTGCAGTGGGACTCATAGCGGGAGTGGCTGCCCTTTGGGTGGTGGCTCTGCCCAATGAACACTATTGCTTACATCCCTGGGGGCGGTCCGAATAGACAATCTCCAGCAAACACCTGCACGCCTACACTCATAATTACATACCCATAGTTCCCCCACCCGCACCTCCTCTACAGCAGTCATCCTTACTCTGGCTGCAGGTCAGGTCTAAACACACCACTAGCAACAGTCCACTCTCCACTTCACAGGACCCATCTTGTACGTTGTCTCGATCCATGGGTCATAAGGCTTTCCCATCCTTTTAGTCCGGGTATGTACACACCCCTCCTTGATAGGTTATTGCACGGGCTTCCTCCTATAACAAGACATTTTTGGGGTGTCCTGCAAGGGACGCTCCTATCTCTGATCCAAGATTAGACTTTTCGGGTCTACTGTGTCCCCCCCTGCCTGTGATCTGGGGAGCAGTGTATTGTTTACATTGTTTGTGGGTTTGTTTGTATGTTTTCCCTGTCCGGCGGGGGGGGGGGGTGTTCATGCTACATGTTACACGTTTCTTGCTTGGGCTCCTCACCTCCATTGGCATGGCCTGTGAACATATGTCATTCTAAAGTGCTGTATCTTGTATATCTACACACACACACACACACACACACACACCCACACATATATATATATATATATATATATATATATATATATATATATAGCTGTATATATATCTAACGACATGTGGATGTATGGGTGTCTGCATATGTATTTATGTATATGTATGGATAATTTGTACTACAGAGAGGGGGAGGTATATATCTATTTAGTTATGGGTATTTATACTAACACATATACCTCTAAATCTTTAGCTACATATCTGGTAATGTTGACTGGTATTGCTGGATACTGTGTTTCGTGTGCATACCAGCCAACCTTGTGTGCCATGTATGCTTTGCGATACCTACCACTAAATCCATTGGTGTATACAGAGTCACACGTGACATCTATTGTTAGTACCAGGAATACATTTGTCTCATGTGGGACAACCCAAACATTGGGTATTCAACCTATGTGCATGGTCTCCGGCGTGTGCCACACCTATTATACTTGGGTCAGGACATCATACGGGATGGGTCCCGGGGGGGGGGGCAATGTGTGGTGGTGTGGTAGCTACGGGCTGGTAACCAGGGTAGCGGTGGTGGCTGCATGTGTGCTGTGGGTGGGGGAAAGCAGAACTGTAGGTTATGCATGTATGGGTTGGGGATGGCTTGGGTTGGATGAGCCTGTACTGCTTGGCCCGCCTAGTGGGTGGGGGAGAGGGGTATGTGATGTCAACCTATGACACATAACAGAGAGCTGATTTAATTCCCTAGTTCAATGACAGACATACAATACTGTGAGCTTGGTAGTGTATTGCAGGGTGGATGTGTTTGGCTGGGCATGGGGTATGCAAATTCCTACATGACGTATATTGTTTAGGGCCTCTCAGGCCCATTGACGGTGCAAGTGGACATATATGTTTCTGTTCATCTACCATTGGTATCTACAGATGTCTGGCCATATATACCTCTGTGGGTATATATATTTGCTTACGTATGTCTACCTATGTCGGAATATACCTACAGAGACATATATCTGTGTACATATGTCACTTGATGTGTATATGTGGACATATAGATGTTGACATATATATGTGTAGTTGTCAGCATTTGCATGTATATCTGTTCATATATTTGTATATATATGTATATATCTCTGGATATTTATATATATGTATATATCTGTGACTACATCTATAGATATGTTGTATCCGTTTAGTTAGTGATATATTTGCAGACACACGCCCATCTAGCTATAGGTATACATTCTCTGTACTGTTGCATGACTGGGCTGAGGTTATGTTTCTGACAACATAAAATTTCTGCATATCTGGCATGGCTTAGTGGTAAATTGTTTTGTGTATGATGTGCATGGTCCTGGGTTCCAGCCTTGCGGAGGCTGTTTGTTTTGTTGCTGGGCAGAACATTGGCCATTGGATACGGTGTGCTTAAGGCATTTTCAAGCGGTTGTAAGCAGGTTTGTGCAGAGGTAAGCACTGCTGACTTCTGGTCACAGTGTTTTACACGCAGTTAGCTTCTCCTTTGCTTAATCTATGTCAGCGGTGCTTCCCCCCGCCCAAATGCACTTGCACATTCTTACTAGTGCTTACATATGCTTACTGCTGCTTATCTGAGCTTAAGCCTGCTTACTGCTGACTTATTCATTATGGTACTGACTCTTCACATGTGCATTTAATGCAGTATTCCAGTTCACATTTAAATGTTATTTAGTAGGTTATACAGCAAAAAAATGTAAATAAATGTTCATATACAGATTTCACATGGAAAATGGTATGTGCTGCAGTGGGACTCGAATCGGGAATGCCTGCTCATTTGGCTGATGCTCTGACCACTACATTATTGCTATGCTGCTTCATTTGCATATATCTTCCTTGTTATCCTCTTCAGCCTTTTAAGCTGCTTTAACCATAGCTAAGTGATGGGACGCACCTATGGTTAGCTGCACTTGGGGTTTTAAAAATAATTACAGGGGTTACTTCTTTTTGATTTTATGTCCTGTTGCTGTTGTACACATGGGGTACTGCTGGTGGGGATATGCGGACACCTATGAGCGGTCTCGCTCATTTATTTACAGTTTCTGCTGTTCTACTTTGCAGGGGCATGTTTATACAATACTAAGAGCTCTGCTCTCAGACATGACCCCTGCACTCATCCAAGCTCTGTGTAGGATTAGGAGGTCAGGCAGTGCACCTTAATTAATATGCTTGGCACGGTGCCGTCCTCCTCCTAAACGGCCACTTCCATGCAGGACTAGACTAGTCCTGCACGGAAGATTAGTGAATCCAGGGGTTTATGTGCAAAGCATTTTCATAATAGAACAAATTTACATTATATACAATTTATACACAAGGCAACTGTAGAGCAATGTATGTGTGCTACAGAGGCTTAGGCAGGTAGGGTCTTGTATTGGGTTAGCCTTCTGGAAGGTGTATTGCATTTGCATAGAGGCTTGGAAAAGAGGTATGGTTTAAGGAAGTTTTTGAAAGTAGTGGAACAGTTCTGTAGTCTGAGGTCAGGTGGTAGGATATTCCATGTCTTTGCAACTTCATTGGGGAAAAGGGATTCCCCATGGCTGATTTTACAAGGCATATTTGCAATCAGAGCTTTGTTACTGGATCCAATTGCTTATTTGAGTTGTAGAAATTTAGAAGGCCACATAGAACAGGGGTTTTCTTAAGATAGTATAGAATCTGGTGAGCTAGGTTGAGTTGGTGGTATTGTAATAAGTTGGGAAATTCAAGCCAGTGTAAAGTATGTAGGGACAGGAAGTGGTGAGACCGGGATTTTGCACTGGTTGCAAATCTTGCGATTTTGTTGTAGCAGGTAGACAGTTTGTTTAGGTCAGTTTTATTAGGTCTGTTAGTACTGGGGATGAGTAGAGTAAAGTAGATAGGAGATGGGTTCTGGTTATAGCAATCCTAGAGTTAGAGGTTAGGTACCTATTGCTGCGACAGAGGGTCCCTAGTTTTTTATGTACTTTAGAGATAGTTAGAGATATATGTTTATTAAATTTTAATTGCTGATCGATAGTAAGTCCTAGTAATTTAGCCTCGGGGACTGGGGAGATCTTGTTGGCTGAGACTATGGAGAAGGTGAGGTCATAAGACTTTGTTGGCAGGAATAGCATAAGTTGTGTTTTCTTTGGGTTTATTATTAATTGTGCATTATGTAGCCAATTTTCTATCTCTGTGAAGGTTTCTAGTGCTTTTTGTTGGAGGAGTTGTAGATTGGATGCTGAGCAGATCAGGGTTCTGTCATCAGCATATTGGACTATTTCTGCTTTTGTGGTTGCTAGGTGGATTTGGTTTGTAAATATGTTAAAGAGGAGGTGACCGAGAATTGAGCCTTGGGGTACTCCAAGTGTGACAGGGAGAGGGGGGGGGATAGTGAGTTGTGCCATTTGACAGACTGAAACCGGTTATTTAGGTAACTACTGAACCAGAGTAGGGAGGGGTTGTTCGCGTTGAGTTCTGAGAGCCAGGTTAAGAGTTTATCATGGGAGACAGCATTGAATGCTTTCAATAAGTCTAGGAAGGTAGCAGAGACTAAACTGCCTTGGTTCCTGTAACAGTTGATGGTGTTGGTGAAGTTAATTACGGCAGTGGTGGTGCTATGTGATGGAAGGAAACCATGCTTGGTATTAGATAGTAGGTTGTTAGAGAGAAGGTAGGTGAGGAGTTGGTGACGAATACACCTTTCCAGAATCGTTGATAGGGTTGAGAGGACTGAGATAGGTCAGTAGTTAGAGAGGTCGGAGGAGGAGCTGCCTTTGTGAGGGGGGAATGATGAATGAGATTTTCCATAGGACAAAATGAGGCAAGGTGCCTGAGGACACCAAAAACAAAGGCAAACAAAGCACAAAAATCAGGCACGACCAGGAGGTTCAAAAATCTCAATGTCCACGATAAATCGAAAAAAAAACCAGCTCTTTATTCACTGGGTACACATGAATGCAGTACTCTCAACACCGTTTTCATCCAGCAAGGACTTCATCAGATGTAAAACAAATGTGTAACAAGCTGTTAATTTCCTTTTTATATCCCCATGTTCCATTAAATTGAATAATTATTTAATAGCATTAATGATGTAATAACACAATTAATTCATACCAAACAAAAACAATAGCTTACCCCTAAAACAGCCTAGAATTTGGAATACTCATCCAAATACTAAAATAGTAATAAATATATGTATAAATATGAATATATATCTTTAATATGTAACACTTGAATAAATTAAAAATTTAGGAATAAAAAGAAAATAGACTAAAAATAATAAAAAACTTTGAACTTGATATTTTAAATGCATAGGTTCATAGGTTAGTACTAGGCTAACTGCCCTTGAGAGCCAATTTAAGCCTGGCCAATTATCCCTTATGAGACTCAAACCCTGTACCTTGTGTTTGTAAGGCAAACACCTTAACCATTAGGAGAGCATGCTGACATCATTTGAACCAATTGGGTGAGCTGCCCTTAGACTCCCAACAGTCTGTCATTGAAAGTATAATACTATGTAAGATAATACAATACTACCACCCAGTGGTGAGAAACCTCACCTATGGGTTACAATTTGGCAGCTCTCATTCTAAGTATAGGTGCAATGAATAAATGTTCATTGAGCCCAGGGGATCTGTTGGCCACTAATATCAATTGCCAATATAACTCCTTAACCTTAATCTTGGTCTCCATGGACATCCCCTTGGGTCCTGCTCCACCTTCTCTTGGACAAAGAAACCCCATCTAGTCAGTGGGTACATACTAAAGAATGTTTATAAAGTGCATTATTATGGTCCTGGGTTCTAATAGCATTAATGTGCTCATAGATCCTTCTTTTCAGTCTACGAGTCGTTTTTCCCACATAAAATGCTGTGCATTGTTTACAAATAGCCAGATAAATCACCGCTTCACTGCAACAGTTGGAAATCTATTAGCCTTGACAATTTGATCTCTATTAGGAATGCGCAGTCTTGATTTAATATGTATGGACACCAGTGGTGGCTGGTGACTTCAAATCAAAGGGGGGCTGCAGGAGACAGCTGAATGGGTGGGGTCAAGGGGAAGGGGTGTGGCCAACCAGAAAGGGGAGGAGCTATGCTCAAAACTACAAAAACTAACTTTAATTAAATACGCTGCCCTGGGTGGAAAACCATCATTATGAGAGTCCAATCAAGACAAAAATAAGTGTAGAAGAATAAAAATATTTCAATGCATTGGCTGCATGACAGCTTACTTAATATTTAGATGGAAACAAAAGGTTGTGAGGCATGAAAAATAAATTACTTTTAAATACATTACTGGAATGCCAGTCAAAATCAAGTACAAGCAAAACCAGAAGCACTCAACTCAAACCACTTCTCCTTGCACTGCAGTTCTAATTATAATTTATATTCAGCTTTATTAAAGTGCCAAGTAACACGCTGAAAGTAGAAATCTCTGTGATGCCCCCACTTGTAAAAATGTTTCTTATCCAAAAAAGACCTGCTGCCTGACAACTATCTACTTGTTTCATGGGGAAAACATGTAAGGAAAAAATGAAAAGCAAACAAGAAACAAGTTCAAGATACATTGCTTAAAGGATTACTGTACAGGTTATGGAACACACATGATTGGCATTCTGTTTAGTTTACGGGTAAAGTCTGTAGAGATGACTGGAAGTCTCCAACAAGTGTAATGAGCTTTTTAAAATAATGGAATCCTGTCCTTTAATACCCAAGGCTTATACATTATCTAGTCAAGTATTCTCTGCATGGCAACAACAGAAAGGCTTTCAATGTTGGCAATTCTTTAACAGTATGCTTATTAAAGCTTACTTGCATCTTACGATCTCAGACAAGCTTTCATTATGGTCATTAAAGCATTGCTACTTAAACACAGAGCAACAGGCACTTTGAGTAATAAGCATAAATCAACAGTACAAAAATATGACAGAAACCAGACCTTTCTGCAAAATCAAGGACAGATGAAAAGCCACTGTAGTACTTGTGTCTACCTTGGATGGGGGGGGGGGCACACTGCACATTTACACTGCATAACTACTCCTTGCCTTGCTTGGACACATCCAGAGTCAGTACATGGTGGAGTGGGGTGCAACAAGTATGTCACAATTTGAAATGTCTCTGGCTGGCTGTGATGGCCCTGACACATGTGTCATACCTCTCAACCTCAGAGCAAGAAAGCTGGACAAAGCCATACACAGAAGTGGGACAAATGCCCACAAATAAGGACAATTTTTAAATATTGCTCTAATAAACTTAGAAAGATAATAGAATAGGTCTTGCATTAGTATGAATTTTCTGAATGGTATGAAATCTGAAACTCAAATGTCTGTCATTATTTTCTAACTTCAGTCTTTAATTATTTGTATTAGAAAAATATGTATTTGAACAAGTATAAAGTGCTAGTTGAAAAGCAAATAGTATATAATGCATTTTATTCTATTTACAATATGGCAATAAGAATGATTTTACATGTAATTGCTTGAAGCTTTGGAGCTGCAGTGTATTTGAACTCTGACCCTGGCAGTAGCCAGCTCAGCAAGCTTATGTTTTTCACTAATGATTATCTGCTGGGTCAGGAAAATTAAATGTATAAAGCATTGAAAATCCTTCTTCCTTCCTCTGAGATAATTGGCCTTGTGAATATTATCAGAGATAAAGCACAGCTGCTAAAGTAATGTTGCAAGAACAAAGAAGTATATTACAAGACTGAACCGACTATTGTATTCGAGCAGGACTGAAACCTTGAAAGAATAACATTTTACAGAAAGACATTATAACTCACCAGGTGCTTTGCAAGGCTGTATTATTCCCATGGGAAAACTTTTAAAATGTATAACATCAGCTTTTCTTATGAATAGAATATTGTAGACCATAGTGATGTAGGTGCCATGTGACTAACCACGTCAGTAAAGTGGGCACAGCTTGAATGTATGACTATATAAAATTGTGTATTTCCTACATCATGTCAGACAAAACTCTGTACTTGTATGGTGGTTTTTTGCCTCCTGGTGTACACTAGTAAACTTTTGCATCTGACCCTCCTGTGTGCTTTCATTTGTTTTTATTTAACAGCTTGATCCTCCTTGACCGGAAGCCCTCGACAGCTACAGATCAGAGTGTACCGGTGGTCGAATACTGTGCAGGAGAAGCTACCGAAACGGTTCTTCTTGAAACACAAAGACCTCCGACTGAATTGTCGTTTTGAGAGGCTGGCCACTTTTCTGATCTGCGGCTGAAGAGCAGTCTCGAACTGGTTGACCCAGGAGGCTCAGGTAGGAAGATATTTGCCTTTTTTCTGTTTTAGATCAGGGACTAGGTTACAGTAAATGTCATTGTCAGAGATTTGTTATACAGATCAGGGACAAAAGGAAATTACTGTATATTTTGTCAGAGATCAGGGAAACAGAATAAGGTAGGCAGTTATTCTTGATAAACTGTGTAAGGAACTGAAATACCACGTGGTGAAAAGGGTTACGTAACATTAAAATGGGAAATCAGTGCACTAAAAAATCGCGAGATCCACCCCTAACTGATGACGCAAAATATATGCAATCACAACGAGCAGATAATGTAAGGTATTATACAAAATGGGTTAATAAATACGGATTTGACGGTAAATTAAATAAGATTTCATTAGTTAAACTTTTAAAACAGCTTAAATCTGACGCAGAAGGTCAGGCAAAAAAACAACAGTGATTAGGCATTCCTCAGGCACATAGGTGGATTGAGGAAGTAAACCGAAGGGAACAAAAAATTAAAAATGCGAAAACATTATTTTTAGACAAAGAGGATAATAATACAGTAATAGCGACGGCCCCTCCCCCTCCGCCCCCTCCAATGCCTTTTCCAGGATATGAAGCATGACAGTCAGTATGCTTTCTCTACAGTGCATGTTTTTGCACAGCAATGGAAAAATAGGGGAATGATAACATCTACTGGCAAACCGATTAATCATGCGCAACTTATTTTGAACTTATTAGATTCCATTCAGTTACCTACCAAAGTAGCTATTTGTAAATGTTTAGCTCATACAAAACAGCAGGATGCAATTTCAAAAGGAAATGCAAAAGCTGATGCAGCTGCAAAACAAGCAGCCTCAGACTCAAATACTTTACTTTTAATTGAGGAATTACAACCCTCTGAGACTTTAGATTTAGAAATGTTAAAAACGATGCAGACATTGACTACAAAAGCTGAGAAACAGAAATGGGAGAAACGAGGTGCAATCCTCGAAAATGGACTGTACATCTCCAAAGAGAAAAAAGCCAATATTGCTGTCTAATTTATTTAGATATGCAGCTTTGTTGAGCCATGGGCAGAGCCATGTCTCAACAGGGGGGGGTGGTACAGTTAGTAAATCGAATATTCCAAACATATGGATTCACAAACTTTACACAAAAATTTTGTGCAGCATGTCATATCTGCAACAAACATCATGCACAAGGAGCATTTAAACCCAAGCGAGGGAGTTTTCCTATACCACCATATCCGTTCCATACTATCTGTATGGATTTCATAGAATTGAGCAAATGTGAAGGGAAAAAATACTGTTTATGATTATAGACATGTTTTCCAAATGGGTAGAAGCTTTTCCAACTAAAAATCCGGATGCGGCAACAGTGGCAAAGGCCCTAATAAAAGAAATAATTCCTAGATTTGGCATACCGGAAAGAATCTATAGTGACAATGGGACACACTTTGTTAATCAGACGATTCACCAACTTGGGAGATTCTTTGGGATCTCCTTGAAGAATCATTGTGCTTACCTCCCACAGTCTGCAGGACTGGTGGAAAGGTACAATGGAATTTTAAAAAGCAAGTTGAGGAAGTTAATAAATGAAACACAGAAGAATTGGATTTGCTGTTTGCCTTTGGCACTGCTGAGCATGAGAACAGTTCCAAATGTAAAGGGTCTGACTCTCTTTGAAGTGATATTTGGAAGGGCATATTATGTGCCACAGTGGAAAGCTCTCATGCCTGCAGAGCTAGAGGCTGACAGCTCATTAGCTAGTTATATGAGGAAACTGTTAACAAATAAAACTGTTTTGCAGTTGAACTCTTTTCAGATAGAGGACAGACCAGACCATTGAAGCGGTGCTGACCCCAGGGTCCTGGGTGTGGTTGAAGGTCACGAAGAAGAAAAATTGGACGAGTCCGAAGTGGGAAGGACCGTACCAGGTACTGTTGGCGACGCCTACTGCAGTCAAAGTTGCTGAGAGATCGTCCTGGGTCCACCTGACGCACTGTAAACCGGTAAAGAATTTTCAGCTTGATAAACATTTTGTGACTGACATACAACAAAGGCAGGATGACCAAGAGCAAAATGAGTAAAAATACAGATCAACCCCGAAGATATTGTTTAATCATCTTGCTAACTGTGCATTTATTGACTATGATTGTGGCGACTTTCCTTTTGTTGTGGTTCTTCCTGCATATAACCACACAAATGAAAGTGGAGAAATGTGATGAACTGTCTATAGACTGGCATCCAAACTTTAACACATACCTAGCTATGAAGCGTGTATATGTAGAGACTATGAACATTTCAAACTGCTGGGTTTGTACTGCTATACCAACAGCATATGGAGGACTGTTGATGTCCGCTGTCCCCTTGGGGATAAATGAGACTTGGGAAAATTTACTTTTTGATACAGGTTCTGTAAGATCACAGGACAAGATTGCATTGTATTTACCTATTACACAGAGAGGAATTGTATGTTTCTATAAAAATGATACACTCCAAGTGGGTTGGAGTAACTGTAACATAACTGTATCTTATAAATGCTATATTAAAACTAAAGATAAGACCACTAGTTGTAGCACAAATTATGATTCATATTTGAGCTTAATGAAAACAACAATAAGAGATGTGCAGAGTAATCCTGTGTTGCATAAACAATTGTCTGTTATAGACAAGAAAATGTTTCATTCAGAATTAACCCGCATCAGTACTAAAGTAGAAAACTGTTATTTTGTTTGTGGGGAAAAAAGAATACAAATGGCTACCTGAGAATTGGTCCGGCAGTTGTTTTTTGGGTTATCTGGTTCCGGCTATAAGGCATACTGCAGAATTACCACTAGGTAAGATACGAAATGTAAGAGATGTAGCCCGAAAACCTGAGAATCCAATCGGAAAACCTGTAAATCCAGTGGGGAAAATCGAAGCTGGTTGGAAGGATCATCATTCCGTGAAAGATAAAGAAAAATTGACTCATATGGACTTGAGTGACAGTGTTATATCCTGGGCTGGAATACTTCCAGCATATGGAGCAGTCAAATCGATCTGGGGGCTGAGAAAACTATCAAAACTTCTCGAAGTAATGAGTAACGCAACTTTTTCTGCTCTCGAACTAGTGACTGATGAACTGAATGCAATGAGAACTGTTGTGCTACAAAATTGAATGGCTCTTGACTTCACCCTAGCGGCGAGAGGTGGTACGTGCATGCTTATCAAAGAAGAATGCTGTGCGTTCATACCAGACAATCGGCATGAGATCAATGATCACCTAGAGGTAATACAGCAGGTATCGGCCATGACTGAACCAGGCCCAAACCCACTGACGAACTTTTTCCAGAGTCTATTTGGTGGGTGGGGTTCTATCCTAATGAATATTTTGATTGCTATTTGTGTTGGTCTGCTCCTATTAGGAGCATGTGTCTGTTGTGGGATCCCCTGAATGAAAAGATTAGTCAAAGATTTTGTTGATATATCTGTAACTGAGACTTTGTACCAAGACATTGAACTGGAGCTATTGGTTCCAGACGAAACTCTTTCTGAAATATAAACTAAAATGACTTGCCTAGCTGAAAGTCCTTAAAGGAGAAGGCTAGGGGACGATATGATATTGTTTATGTTTCTGAATAGAATAAAAAGTATTAATAGGAGGGAGATGTTAGAAAAATATGTATTTGAACATGTATAAAGTGCTAGTTGAAAAGCAAATAGTATATAATGCATTTTATTCTATTTACAATATGGCAATAAGAATGATTTTACATGTAATTGCTTGAAGCTTTGGAGCTGCAGTGTATTTGAACTCTGACCCTGGCAGAAGCCAGCTCAGCAAGCTTATGTTTTTCACTAATGATTATCTGCTGGGTCAGGAAAATTAAATGTATAAAGCATTGAAAATCCTTCTTCCTTCCTCTGAGATAATTGGCCTTGTGAATATTATCAGAGATAAAGCACAGCTGCTAAAGTAATGTTGCAAGAAGAACAAAGAAGTGTATTACAAGACTGAACCGACTATTGTATTCGAGCAGGACTGAAACCTTGAAAGAATAACATTTTACAGAAAGACATTATAACTCACCAGGTGTTTTGCAAGACTGTATTATTCCCATGGGAAAACTTTTAAAATGTATAACATCAGCTTTTCTTATGAATAGAATATTGTAGACCATAGTGATGTAAGTGCCCTGTGACTAACCACGTCAGTAAAGTGGGCACGGCTTGAATGTATGACTATATAAAATTGTGTATTTCCTACATCATGTCAGACAAAACTCTGTACTTGTATGGTTTTTTACCTCCTGGTGTACACTAGTAAACTTTTGCATCTGAGCCTCCTGTGTGCTTTCATTTGTTTTTATTTAACAATTTGTCACTAATTTGCCAAAAAAACACAATTTTATGAAAACTGGACCAAAAAATGTGATGTAAAAATATAAAATAGCAACACAATACAGCTGGGAACCTGCCAAAGAAGGGACACTTTAATATTAGTGCTGCTAACTTGAGCAGCTGACAAAATAAAATAATCTACATGCATTTCTGAAATAAAAGTAATCTGATTATTACAGTTATTTCTTAATTATAAACCCTCCATGTTTTCTTCCAAAATTGCTATTTTGCGGAGGGATCATTAGGGGAAGAGTAACATTTTGAGTCAAAATCAGGGACAGTTCAGAGGTTTGGCTATGTCTAATTCTATAAAGCAATTTATTTTCATGTACCCCTCAACCTGTTAATGCAATAAATCTGGACAAGGCCAGATATATTGGGGGAACATATAAACAGTACTAAAAATTGCTCTTGTGTAAACTGGGACATAAATCTGGACAAGGCCAAATATATTGGGGGGAACATATAAACAGTACTAAAAAATGCTCTTCTATAAACTGGGACAGTTGATAGAACAGGTCTTACTTTAGCATGGATTTTTCTGAAGGTTATGAAGTCTGAAACTAGGTGTGTCATTATTTAGTGACTTAATTCCTAAATGATTTGCCAGAAAACCACAAATTTTTATGAGGAACAAATCAAAAAAAAGCAAATATTCTATTCATTCTTTGAAAATCTGGACAGTTGGGAGGTATGGTTCAGCTGGGGCTGTCTAAGTTTGCCGCCCTTCACCCTCACAAAACCCTGGTCGAATGGAGCCTCCCTGCAGCCATTCCAATGATCCATTACTTTGCTATTTCACTCCATTTACCATAAACACTAATGTGCATACTGATTTACGTCTATGATGATTTGAACTTCATTTGAAAGTTTTATTTTTGCATTTTACAGCACAAACACTAAGACATCTGCTAAACAAACTTGGCATTAAACCTTCTCTGCCCTTGAAACTCACATTCACTGAAACAACATTAAAATCCACATTCAAAGAAAATACATTTTACTCGTGGCAGATAAAAATTAATTCTGGGCTGTTTTCAAATCATAGGCCCCTTGCATATGAAACACATGTGCTCTTTGATACACCTTCCTATTGCTTTGAACATTTTTCCAGTAAACAATGAAACAAAACTGTCCAATTCAGAACATTTCCATCATAAAAGTCTACTCAAACTTCTACAGTCCACTATTATCAGTAAATATGCACAATTCTACAGTCCACCATTATCAGTAAATATGCACAATCTCTGAAGTAGTAAAAAAGTCATCTAAATAATTCCACGTTAAATAAATCTGTAATGAAGAGGTTGGTGCTAGCAATCACCTTTATATTTCATGGTTTCATCGAACAATAAAGTGTCTGATGCCCCTGTGGAATAAATTGCCTAAATTACATTAAAAATAAGCTAGTAATATTGCAATAGGAAATGGATGGCAAACTGATAACAGGCTCATAATTAGTATCTTAACTTTCAGTACGGCAGCATTCACCCCTTATGGAAGTAGAACCAACAACCTTCTGCATCAAAAGCAAGCACACAGCCTGTTGCGCTATTAGCACTAAACTTCTCTTCCCCTGCAGCTCTCAGCTCCTTGTAAAATCTACTCAATACTCAACTGCATCTCAACTGCGCAGCACAAGAAGTCTGGAAAAAGCCAAATTTATTGGGGTGGGTCAAAAGGGCAAAAACCAGGGACACATTAAACATTGCTTGTATAATCTTGGAAAGCTGCTAGAATAAAATGCTGTGTTACCACGGTACCACCATACATTTTACTGCCAAAGTCCCTGTGCAAAAAAGAGTCAGAACAACATACCACTACGCCAAATCAGCTGTTTTGTGAACGAGAGGAAGACTGAAACTTAAATGGCTATCATTTAATGAATTCAGTTCTCACCATAGCTGTCAACCTCTTAGCACAAAATACCTGGACAAACCCAGTAATGAGGGAATACAGCCCTCAAACATATTCAGTGAATTCAGTTCTTGCCATAGCTGTCAATCTTAGCACAAAAAACCTGGAGAAATCCACTAACAGGGTATTACAGTCCCAAAAATAAGGAAAAATTTCAAATAGTCACCTTATAAACTTAAAAAATTGCATTAATAAAAGGTTGTGTTACTATATATTTATTGCTAGAATAAAAAGTTGTTTTACTATGTATTTTCTGAAGACTATGAAGTCTGAAATTCAAATGCCTGTCAGTTTTACTTGTGATGGAACAAAAACAATTTTCAGCAGAGGCCCAGGGAGAAATACTGTAGACACGTCTTTGTAAAATGGCAGGACACCAGAGCAAATCCACACAAACACAGAGATAAGATGCAGACTCCACAAAGAAGGCACCCCAGCCAAGAATCAAACCACAAATCCTATAGCTGTGACTCTGAGGCAACAATACTGCCACTGCACCATCAAATATGTAAGAAATTAAACATTCAGAAACCTGAAGTCTGAAATTCAAATGCCTGTCAATTTTATTTAACATTTGTTAATCAGGACAGTCTGACTTGGAACAAAAAAACAATTTTCAGCAGAGGCCCAGGAAGAAATAATGCAGACATGTCTTTGTAACATGGGAGGACACAAACGCAAACCCACACAAACACAGGAAGAAGATACAGACCCCACAAAGAAGGAACGCCAGCCAAGAATCAAACCTGATAACCTGCAGCTGTGAGGCAACAATGCTACCAGTGCACCATCAAATAAAAGCAAACTCATACAAACACAGGGAGAATATAACAGACCCCACAAAGAAGGAACCCCAGCCAAGAATCAAACCTGAGAACCTGCAGCTATGAGGCAACAATGCTACCAGTGCACCAGCAAATAAAAACAAACCCACACAAACACAGGGAGAAGATAACAGACCCCACAAAGAAGGAACCCCAGCCAAGAATCAAACCTGAGAACCTGCAGCTGTGAGGCAACAATGCTACTACTTCACCATCAAATATCAAGCATTGCAACATTTACAAACCACAGATATTATGAGGAACAGATCAGATCAAATATGAGGCAAAAATCTGCAATTTTTTTACAAATGGTGGTGGGTAGGGAACTCAAGTCTTTAACACCTGCATACAGAGTACAGGGTTCAAGCCTGAGGTATTCCCTACCACACCACCATGAGCACCTGGGGCATTTACACACACACACACACACACACACAAAGCACCATACATTCAAACACACTTACCTGTTCTCCATAATAACCAACGTACATTAGATCCAAACCCCTTCCCGCGCAATATTCCAACAACTCGCGAGAGTAGATCCAAACCCTTCCTTTCCCGACGAGACTGCAGCTCCCATTCCCGACTGCTGGTGTTGCAGTCCGGCCACAATGTATAATCCCAGCGTGTCTGTGCACTTTAAAGTGCAGAGACGTCTCCTCGCGTTTCCCTATCAGGACTGCTGGACTGCCTTGAGCATGCACATACAGTAGACCAGTAGTCTGGACTACTGCGCATGTGCGAATTTTAAAACGTTTTTTTTCTTTTTGGTTCTTTTTGTTTTGAGGGGGCTGCAGTCCGGCAGTCCAATAGCACGGGCCGCCCCTGATGGACACTGTGCACATGCTCCACATTTGTAGGTACCTAATCTTTTGCTATTAACCAGTTTCCTATTCCTTTTCAAAGGTTCCTTCAAACTTCTACCTTTTTTATAAGTAAACCTTAATGGAGTTCTAAACAATACCTCCAATTCGGAGTAACAGCCAAATTTGTGCCAGTGCTTGGTGATAATGTCTCTGACATTGGGGGGGTGTCCTGGTTTTAATACGTGACAAAATTTCCCCTAGATGAACATTCCCCCCTGTCACCAGTGGTCTGATTCTGTGTGGTATCCATGGACTGGTTCTGTGTCGGGTGTGTGTCTGCCTTGTCGCAGCCTAAAATGGGAGAGAATCTACCAGTTCTTCCTTCCTTCACCTCTACCATGACCTCTTCAAGTAGAACTTTGGGATATTTTCTAGCCAAAACCATATCTCTTACTTTAACACTTTCACGCTCAAAATCCAAATTGTTTGAAGACATTCTGGAGCTATGAATAAATTGGCCCTTTAGAATGCTTCTCTTCTGCTTAAAAGGATGTGAGCTAGTGAAATACAAGTAAGAGTTAGAAAAGGTGTCCTTCCTGTACACCACTGATTCAAATTCCTGCAATTCTACATCCTTTTTTATTGCGACATCCACAAAATTCATCTCTTGATGGGAAATATGGTGGGTGAATCTTAAAAATTCAGTGGTTTGATTTAAGTATAGAATGAATTCCATTAGTTTAATCTCAGTCCACAGCCAGAAGATGCAAATGCCATCAAGGTAACGTTTGTAAAAGGTCCAATATTTAGCGTACTCAGAATGAAAAACAAATTTCTCTTCCCAAACCATGAGCACAATGTTGGCATAGGTGGGGGCACAACATGCCCCCATTGCTACCCCTTGGATCTGCTTAAAAAAACTCCCCTTCAAAGAACAGGAAATTGTGCCCCAAAATTAAATCCATTAATTCTGTGTATACTAAAAAGCTGTCATGATCCAAATTCCCATGTTTATTAATAGCCTATTGGAACCATTCCATACCAACTTTATGTGGAATCACATTAAATAGATCTTGTATATCTAACGTAACAAAAATAAGAGAATCAGAGTACAATTCCTTCTTAATACTTCTTAGAAAATCCCAGGAGTCCTTCAGTATTCCCCCTGCAGTGGTCCAAATGCTCTTTAACTTGAGGTCCAAATATTTAGCCAGGGGGTGAGTTTTGGACCCATTAGCTGCCACAGTGGGTCTCATAGGGGAATCCTCAAGGTTCTTATGCATCTTGGGTATCCCAAAATAGAGGGTATTTTGGGCTTTTCAATGTTAAGGTATCTGAAGATGTCCTGGTTGATAATATCATCCTCTAACATATCCTTTAGAACAAAATCTATCGTACGATATGCCAGGTTAATTTCATTCCTAGATACCCTAATATACCTAGAGGTATCATTTAATGTTTCCAGCATCTTGCTAGAATACAAGATGCTGTCCATAAACACCACCCCTCCCCCTTGTCCAGTTGCATAACCCTAACATACTGGTTGTCCCTGAAGGATTTAATCAAATTAAATTCCTCCATGCCGAGTGCATTGAAAACTTTGCCGGGAATCAATGCAACTCCTGATCTCCCTTTCCACTTGAACCTCAAATTTTCTCAACTGGGGGTGCATAGGAGGGTTAATGGTGCTAGCCCTTTTAACTCCCTGGGCTGGTTGTCCCCCACCATACCCCTGAAACAAAATTTCCAGGTTCTTTTTCCTCAGGAACATTTTTAAATCAATAAGTACATCAGCAATATGACCCTTACTGGTAGGAATGAATTTAAAACCTTTAGAGAATAATTCAAAATGTTTCTCAGAAACATCCACACCACTATAATTGTAAATACCTAAGTCCCTCAATGTGTGACATGGTCCTTCCACTGTGATATCTTCCCCTATGGCATATCCCCCTGGTCCGGCAACATCCTCTAGTATCTCCTGCTGTTTGGGGGACCTCTGAAAATATTGGACCGGACTTTTGTGCCTCAATTTGTCTGACCTCCTTAATTCTGGGAGGTCTAAAGGATCAGGAATACCCTAATCCGGTCCCATAGATACCCTAGTGTCATACTACCCATGCTCCATCCCCCATGGGTTGTGAGTACTATTCACCTGTGTGTTGTAGCTCCTACCCTGGCCTCGATCCCCCGTAAACCACCGTCGTTGATAAGAATCCTTTCTAGGAAAAGGATATGCCCGTTTTTGCTGGTATTCCATAAGATCCCTATCAATTTTACCACATTTTCTCTTGTATATCATACAACATTTATCCTCCACTTGTTTCTTAATCAAATAATATTTCTTCTTTTCATCTTCAACAGTGAACATTAAGTCATTGGTGACTGTGTGATTGAGGTTCTCAATCCCTTCATATAATTTGTGCATCTCCCTTTCGTTTTCCCTAATAATAGCCCTCATAACATCATGCCCCACTATGATCAAATGTCTGTAACAATTCTTCATGGAAGGTGAAACCTTCCACCACATTGTTGGGAGATTTGTACATCCTAAGCCCCTTGGGCACAATGCCCCTAAAAATACATTCCTTCTAGCAGCTGTTGTCAATCCCTAAAGTTTTATACTTTGAAATTAAATCAGAAAGCCTTTTAACGTTCGTACTGTAAGTCATGTCTGTTTCAGTCCCTCCATGTAAATTGTTCCCCAAAGCATCAGTAACAGTACCTTGGTAGTTAGAGAATGAACTGTGGAGGTTTAGCCAGTTGGCCATAGAAGCAGAATTAGCCCAACCATCCACCATTGTGGAATGTCCGTTTTCAATTAGAGACCCTGCAGTCCTAGACAAACAGTTGCAAGTAGTATAATTCCATTGTCCAGATCCTACATTGATGTCTTGACCATCCCTGTTCAAAATAAATCCACTGGGGGGCTTGTAATAAACTCCATTCCTCTTCGGGACACCGGCTCTCCCTTCCTTGGGTGGTTTAAGAGGGTTGCAAACGGTCGTATCGTCTTCTCGCCAGCCAGGCTGAATGACATTTAGTAAGGCTTCTTGGTTACAGGGCAAAGAAGGCGCAACTCCTGATCTGCCTCCCAAAACCGTGGAACACATAACAGCCGTAATCTCATCAGCCCTGCCTTGCGAGCGTGCTGACATCATTTGAACCAATTGGGTGAGCTGTCCTTCGACTCACAACAGTCTATCATTGAAAGAATCATTTCCCTGTGCTGCAGTCTCAACAGCGTTTTCATCCAGCATTTGTTTTACATCTGATGAAGTCCTTGCTGGATGAAAACACTGTTGCGAGTGCTGTGTTTATGTGTACTCAGTGAATAAAGAGCTGTTTTTTTTTTCGATTTATCGTGGATATTGAGATTCTCGAACCTCCTGGTGGTGCCTGATTTTTGTGCTTTGTTTGCCTTGGTTTCTGGTGTCCTCAGGCACCTTGCCTCATTTGGTACTGTGGTTATTAGTTTCATGGAGGTCCTGGAGGTTGGTGATAGCTCCCCAACTAGGGAAGCACAGGGAAATTATACTTTCAATGATAGACTGTTGCGAGTCAAAGGACAGCTCACCCAATTGGTTCAAATGATGTTAGCATGCTCACAAGGCAGGGCTGGTGAGTTTATGGCTGTTATGAGTTGTTCCCCGGTTTTGGGAGGTGGATCAGGAGTTATGCCTTCTTTGCCCTGTAACCAAGAAGCCTTACTGTATGCTGGACAGCCTGGCGGGCGAGAAGAGGATACGACCATTTGCAACCCTCCTAAACCACCCAGGAAAGGGAGAGTCGGTGTCCCAAATGGGAACAGAGTTTATTCCAAGCCCACCGGTGGATTTATTTTGAACGGAGATAGTCAAGACATCAATGGAGGATCTGAACAACGGAACCATACTACTTGCAACTGTTCGTCTAGGACTGCAGGGTCTCTAATGGAAAACGGGCATTCCACGACTGTGGATGGTTGGGCTAATTCTGATTCTATGTCCAACTGGTTAAACCTCCACAGTTCATTCTCGAACTACCAAGGTACTGTTACTGATGCTTTGGGGAAGAATTTACATGGAGGGACTGAAATAGACATGACTTACAGCATGAATGTTAAAAGGCTTTCTGATTTAATTGCAAAGTATAAAACTTTAGGGATTGACAACAACTACTTGAAGGAATGTATTTCTAGGGGCATTATGCCCAAGGGGCTTAGGATGTACAAATTTCCCAACAATGTGGTGGAGGGTTCCACCTTCCATGAAGAATTGTTACAGACTTTTGATCATAGTGGGCATGATGTTATGAGGGCTGTTATTAGGGAAAACGAAAGGGAAATGCACAAATTATATGAGGGGATTGAGAACCTCAATCACACAGTCACCAGTGACTTAATGTTCACTGTTGAAGAGGAAAAGAAGAAATATTATTTGATTAAGAAACAAGTGGAGGATAAATGTTGTATGATATACAAGAGAAAATGTGGTAAAATTGATAGGGATCTTATGGAATACCAGCAAAAACGGGCATATCCTTTTCCTAGAAAGGATTCTTATCAACGATGGTGGTTTATGGGGGATTGAGGCCAGGGTAGGAGCTACAACACACAGGTGCATAGTACTCACAACCCATGGGGGATGGAGCATGGGCAGTATGACACTAGGGTATCTATGGGACCGGATCAGGGTATTCCTGATCCTTTAGACCTCCCAGAATTAAGGAGGTCAGACAGATTGAGGCACAAAAGTCCGGTCCAATATTTTCAGAGAGGTCCCCCAAACAGCAGGAGATACTAGAAGATGTTGCCCGATCAGGGGGATATGTCATAGGGGAGGATATCACAGTGGAAGGACCATGTCACACATTGAGGGACTTAGGTATTTACAATTATAGTGGTGTGGATGTTTCTGAGAAACATTTTGAATTATTCTCTAAAGGATTTAAATTCATTCCTACCAGTAAGTGTCGTATTGCTGATGTACTTATTGATTTAAAAATGTTCTTGAGGAAAAAAAACCTGGACATTTTGTTTCAGGGGCACAATGTGGGGCAACCAGCCCAGGGAGTTAAAAGGGCTAGCACCATTAACCCTCCTCTGCACACCCAGTTGAGAAACTTTGAGGTTCAAGTTGAAAGGGAGATCAGGAGTTGCATTGATTCCCAGCAACGTTTTTGATACAATCTTAGCAAGGAGGAATTTAAATTGATTAAATCCTTCAGGGACAACCAGTATGTTAGGGTTATGCAACCGGACAAGGGGGGAGTGGTAGTGTTTATGGACAGCATCTTGTATTCTAGCAAGATGCTGGAAATGTTAAATGATACTTCTAGGTATATTAGGGTATCTAGGAATGAAATTAACCTGGCATATCATAAGATAGATTTTGTTCTAAAGGATATGTTAGAGGATGATCTTATCAACCAGGACATCTTCAGATACCTTAATATCGAAAAGCCCAAAATACCCTCCATCTTTGGGATACCCAAGGTGCATAAGAACCTTGAGGATCCCCCTATGAGAACCATTGTGGCAGATAATGGTTCCAAAACCCACCCCCTGCCTAAATATTTAGACCTCAAGTTAAAGAGCATTTGGACTACTGCAATAGAATACTGAAGGACTCCTGGGATTTTCTAAGAAGTGTTAAGAAGGAATTGTACTTTGATTCTCTTATTTTTGTTACATTAGATATACAAGATCTATTTAATGTGATTCCACATAAAGGTGGTATGGAATGGTTCCAATAGGCTATTAATAAATATGGGAATTTGGATCATGACAGCTTTTTAGTATACACAGAATTAATGGATTTAATTTTGGGGCACAATTTCCTGTTCTTTGAAGGAGAGATTTTTAAGCAAATCCAGGGGGTAGCAATGGGGGCATGTTGTGCCCCCACCTATGCCAACATTGTGCTCATGGTTTGGGAAGAGAAGTTTGTTTTCATTCTGAGTACACTAAATATTGGACCTATTACAAACGTTACCTTGATGACATTTTTATCTTCTGGCTGTAGACTGAGATTAAACTAATGGAATTCATTCTATACCTAAATCAAACCACTGAATTTTTAAGATTTACCCACCATATTTCCCATCAAGAGATGAATTTTTTGGATGTCACAATAAAAAAGGATGTAGAATTGCAGGAATTTAAATCAGTGGTGTACAGGAAGGACACCTTTTCTAACTCTTACTTTTATTTCACTAGCTCACATCCTTTTAAGCAGAAGGGAATCATTCTAAAGGGCCAATTTATTCATAGCTCCAGAATGACTTCAATCAATTTGGATTTTGAGCGTGAAAGTGTTAAAGTAAGAGATATGTTTTTGGCTAGAAAATATCCCAAAGTTCTAGTTGAAGAGGTCATGGTAGAAGTGAAGGAAGGAAGAACAGGTAGATTCTCTCCCATTTTAGGCTGCGACAAGGCAGACACACACCTGGCACAGAACCAGTCTATAGACACCACACAGAATCAGACCACTGGTGACAGGTGGTAAGGTTCATCCGGGGGAAATTTTGTCACATATTACAATGAGGACACCCCCAATGTTAAAGACATTATCACCAAGCACTGACACAAATTTGGCTGTTACTCTGAACTGGAGGTGTTATTTAGAACCCCATTAAGGTTTACTAATAAAAAAGGTAGAAATTTGAAGGAACTTTTGGAAAGGAATAGGAAACTGGTTAACAGGAAAAAGTTAGGTACCTACAAATGTGGAGCATGTGGACAGTGTCCACACATATTAAATCATCAAGATTTTGTGCACATTCCTGATAGAGATCAAATTATCAAGGCTAATCATTTTTCCAACTGTTGCAGCGAAGGGGTGATTTATCTGGCTATTTGTAAACAATGCACAGCATTTTATGTGGGAAAAATGACTTGCAGATCGAAAAGAAGGATCTATGAGCACATTAATGCTATTAGAACCCAGGACCATAATAATGCACTTTATAAACATTCTTTAGTATGTATCCAGGCTAGATGGGGTTTCTTTGTCCTAGAGAAGGTGGAACAGGACCCGAGGGGAGGTCCATGGGAGACCAAGATTGAGGTTAGGGAGTTATATTGGCAACTGATATTAGAGGCCAACAGGTTCCTGGGGCTCAATGAACATTTATCCATTGCACCTATTCTTAGAATGAGAGCTGCCAAACTGTAACCCATAGGTGAGGTTTCCCACCACTGGGTGGTAGTATTGTATTATCTTACATACATTTAAAATATCAAGTTCAAAGTTTTTTATTATTTTTTTGTCTATTATTATTTTTTATTCCTACATTTTTAATTTATTCAAGTGTTACATATTAAAGATATATATTCATATTTATACATATACATATTAGTATTTTAGTATTTGGATGAGTATTCCAAATTTTAGTCTGTTTTTAGGGGTTAGCTATTGTTTTTGTTTGTTATGAATTAATTGTGTTATTACATCATTAATGCTATTAAATAATTATTCAATTTAATGGAACATGGGGGTATAAAAAGGAAATTAACAGCTTGTTACACATTTGTTTTCCATCTGATGAAGTCCTTGCTGGATGAAAACGCTGTTGCGAGTGCTGCGTTTATGTGTACTCAGTGAATAAAGAACTGTTTTTTTTTTCAATTTATCATGAACATTGAGATTCTTGAACCTCCTTGTAGTGCCTGGTGTTTGTGCTTTGTTTGCCTAGATTTTCCATAGGGACAGGATGGTGTTTTCAGTGATAGATCTATTTATTAGCAATGAGATAGGGTAAGCTATGGCCTTGGATGCTAACTGTAGATATTCGGCAGGAAGTTTGTAGCGAGGGTGGTTGGTTTGAGTTTAACTAAGAGTTGTTGGACTGTTGATACTGGTACTGGTTTGAGTGAAAAGGGGGTGGAGTTTGTTTAGGCTTTAGGTAGTTGTGGAGGGGGTGCTGGGATTCATCCCATTAATGAGTTTAAGTTTAGAGGAAGTAAAATAACTATTGAAACTGGTGGCTATGTCTAAGTTTGGACCCTCAATATTTGGTGGGGGTGTAGTGTTTTTTCCAGGCTGGAGGATTTTGTTCACTGCCCGAGGGTTGTTGTTATGTTTCTTTTGTAGAGAGATGTAATGGTTCTGTTTGCCTAACTTACTTTGTTTTTTGCTTTGTTCCAGAGTTCATGAAAGGCTTATGTAGTTGTGGGTGTTTTGTATTGGTGCCAGGTTCTACAAGCTTTATCCCTGTCTTTAAGTAAGGCCCTAGTGGTTTTCTGTAGCCAGGGGGCAGGGTTGCTATGCATTCTAAATTGCCTGATTGGGGCTAAATGGTTGAGGATATTTAGAAATGTGGTATTGAAGTATTCAACAGCTTTGTCTAGCAGGAGTGTTTTGATGGGTGACCAACTGCAGAATTTTAAAACTTCCAAAAATGGTCTGTGGGGAAGTTTTTCTGGGAGCAGGTTTTTAGCTGGGTGGGAGAGTTGTTAGGTCTGAGTTTATGTCTAAGGATAAATGTGGGACTGTGGTTACTAAGAGAGTTGGGTAGTGTTCCACATTGTTGGATGGTGTTGGGCTGGTCAGTGAGGATCCAGTCTAATATGGATTCCCTTTTTGTGGATTTATTGAATCGTGTGGGTGATTGAATGAGTTGGGTGAAGTTATATGGGTTGATATGGGTGGTGGGTGTTGGAGAGTTGATTGAGGTCCAGTCGATGTTAACATCACCTAGTAATAGTGTTTCTTGGGAAAGGGTGTGGGAAGCCCAGTGTAGTATTGATTATAGTGTGGACAGGTTGTCACCTGGGGGTATGTAGAGCCCAAGTAGGTTTATTTGTTTGTGCTGGTTTAGGAGAAGTTTGGCAAATAACGTTTCTGCATTTTTGAGGTTTGGGCATTCGTTTTGTAGGGGCTGGAGTTTTAGGTTGGCTTTTTAGAGTAGGGCAATGCTGCCACCTCCTTTGTGTGTTCTGTCTGCCCTCAGGATGTTATATCCAGGTGGGGTCATGGAGTTATCCTTGATATGAGGCTTAAGCCATGTTTCTGTAATAAGCATAATGTCAGGGTTATAAAGTGATACAGTGGAGTGCAGTTCTTTTATTTTGTTCACGATGCTGCGAGTGCTCAGGTTGAGTATTAACAGATCAGAGGGATTATGTTTAAGTGGGAGGTTGGAGATGGGTGCATTAATAGAAATTGCTGTTGGGCCTGGGTTGGGGTGAATAGTTGTGAGATAAAGTTTTATAAGGAAGTGGTATATAAGATTTGGCTGTTTTCTGGAGTGAGGGTTGTAGTGAATAGTTGAGGGGAATAGAATCTTGGATTGACCAAGTATGGGTGAAGATATCTTTGTAGGTTTGGGCTGGATAATAGAGGTGTAAGGAAGGGTGGGGGTCCTGTGGTAATTGTGTTTGGTTAGTGGGTAGTGGTAAGAGGGACTTATAGATGCTAGGGACAGAAGTGTGAATAAGGAAGCTAGAAGTAGGTGGTACTGAGACATTGGGGTTGGTTGGTGTGAGACATAGTGGTAGTGGTTAAGTTGTAAGAGAGGGGAGTTAGTGTATTGGATGAGGGGAGGGAAGTGTAGTATGTATGGGGATTAGTTGTAGTGTGAAGTTAGAGAGGGGTAGGAGGTGTAGTAGTGGCTAATTAGTAATAGTAGCTGTGACCTGGTGTTGGATGTGGGATGTGTGGTAAACTGGAGCGTGATTTGTGTGATTGTGGTTGTGGTTAGGTGGCAGGTGACAGGGGTGGAGGGATAAATCTATGAGTAGTGGGGGTGGGTGGGAAATGGGAGTAGGGTAGGAGAGCGGAGTGAGCCTGAGCATTAGCGAGGCAGAACGGGGTGTGGCTGCACCAAACAGAGTAGGTGAGTGACTGCCAGAAATAATCTGTGTGTTTGGCTATAAAGTGTGAGACAGAAAAAAGCCACTAGAGCTTCTCTGAGAACTGTAAGAAATAGGGGTAGTCTGTAATCTAACACATCCAGAAGAAGCTAGACAGGGGTTAAGTTAGGTGACTATAGAGT